>NC_084749.1:47809378-47847841 GCF_033978785.1 Entelurus aequoreus | reverse complement strand
AGCAGTGATTAGAAATCCCTCATTGACATTATTATCACAGCCATTTATTTAAAAAAAATAATTAAAACAATTAATTAATATACATTAAAAAAAAAATAATTGCACTCTGCACAAATAATTAAACAAAATCCCTTAAAAAGCATGTATTTGTATGTACTGTTTGCATGAGCTCATCCAAGGCAGCTTCAGGGGTGAGTGCGTTTCTCCCCCCAGCCCGCCAGGCCACGCCCCTTTATGCTAATCACAGCTTCCCATTGGCGTGTCAGGGTGAGCAAGTCGTCTCTGATTGGCCAGGTCGAGGCCATTTATTTGCTGACAGCCGCGTCACTTGAATGGTCGTCTATTAACTTGTTCCAAAACTACCCGGACTTGTCAGGCGTACACACGCGGGAAAGAGGTGGGAAGAAAAAAAAAAAAAATAGTGCAAGTTTTCTCTTTTTTGGCGACGGAGGGAAGAAGTTTTTGTGGACACTAACCGAGCACTGCGAGGGAGACGGGATAAGTGTGTGTGAGAGAGTGTGTGTGTGTGAGTGTGTGTGTGTGTGTGTGGCGGCTTCCAGGCTTGTTTTTTTTTTTTTTTTTTTTTTTTTTTTTTTTTGAGGGGTGCCAAAAAGGACAAACTTTTTAGAGTTCCAGGTAACTTGTTTGGACTTTCACCTGTTCGGTGAAAAAAAGGAAAAAAAAAAAAAAAAGTTTTCCCTGATGTATAACATGATGGAGACCGATTTGAAGCCCCCCGCGCCCCAGACCAACGCGGGGGGTCCGGGCAACCCCAACACGCCCGGAACCGGCGCCAACCAGAAAAACAGCCCGGAGCGGGTGAAGAGACCCATGAACGCCTTCATGGTGTGGTCCCGGGGCCAGAGGCGGAAGATGGCGCAGGAGAACCCCAAAATGCACAACTCGGAGATAAGCAAGCGCCTCGGCGCGGAGTGGAAACTTCTCTCGGAGAGCGAGAAGCGGCCGTTTATCGACGAGGCCAAGCGGCTGCGGGCCTTGCATATGAAGGAGCACCCCGACTACAAGTACCGGCCCCGGCGGAAGACCAAGACCCTCATGAAGAAGGACAAGTACACCTTACCGGGCGGGCTCCTGGGCCCCGGTGGGAACGGCATGGGCGCCGGGGTCGGTGGAGTCGGGGCCGGGCTAGGCGGAGGTGGTGTCGCCCAGCGTATGGACAGCTACGCGGCGCACATGAACGGCTGGACCAACGGCGGCTACGGGATGATGCAGGAGCAGCTGAGCTACCAGCACCCGGGGCTGAGCGCGCACAACCCGGGCCAGATGCAGCCCATGCACCGCTACGACATGAGCGCCCTCCAGCAGTACAACAGCATGACCACGCAGGGCTACATGAACGGCTCCCCGACCTACTCCATGTCCTACTCGCAGCAGGGCACGCCCGGCGGCATGACGGCGCTGGGCTCCATGGGGCCCGCCTCCGGAGTCAAGTCCGAGTCGAGCAGCTCCAGTCCGCCGATCGTCACCTCGTCCTCCTCCTCCTCTTTGCACCGGGGCGCGCCGGGCTGCCAGAGCGGGGACCTGAGGGACATGATCAGCATGTACCTGCCCGGGGCGGAGGTCAGCGAGCAGACGGCCCAGACCAGGCTACACATGTCCGGCCACTACCAGAGCACCGTGCCCGGGACGACGATCAACGGCACGCTGCCATTAACACACATGTAAGAAAAACAAAACAAAACGGAAACTTTTATATACACACATATATATATATATATATATATAAAACAGTGGACTACTTAACTTTGGACTATTTTTGTACAGAAAAAAATGGGGGTTGCAGGGGGAAAAGTTGTATAAAAGTCACCTGCAAAAAAAAAAAAAAAGGAAAAAAGGACCAATTTTTTTCCCCCCCTCCCTTTTCATTTCTTTAAAGGAAGCTGTAGAGGAAGATCTTCACCTCTGCACTGCTGGATGAAGTTTGCCAGACGAGAAAGTGGGAGTCGCAATCAAAATGTTTTATTATTGCAATCACCTTTTTTTTTTTTTTTTGTACAGTATTTATCAACAAAAAAAAACAAAAACATTACAATCAGATGACTTAATTAACCATCAAGAGGTTGCATCGTTTTTTTAATACATTTTTTTTTTTTATCTCCCCCTTATTTTTTTATTATATAACTTCATATAACAAAGCCAGTTTGGCCGAAACTGAACAATTGCTCATTTACATGGGAAAGAAAAAGGGACATAAAAACGAAACAGGTAATACTGTTTTTTTTTCTTCTTTTTAAATTAAGGTCAATAACTAAAAAAAAAAAAAATGTAATAATACTCCCCCCCGCCCCCCCCTCCAACCCCACACCCGCTCATACATCATAAAAAAAAAAGTTAATTTATATTCCCCCGTCTCCCACTTTTCATCCGTTTGAGGTATGGCGCTTGTGCTCTTTATTTTTCTTATTGATTTGTACAATTCCTGTATATTTACTGTGATATTTTATGTTTTTAGCTCATCATTCATTTCCGTAGTTGTATTTAAAAACAAAAAAACAAACAAACAAAAAAAAAGACAATACTCTGGCCTGTACGCAGAAGCCAACCACTCCATGTACATACTGAAACTAATACCATCCTTATAACAGCTACAATTTCAACTGAGTATATATTTTTTTTTTCAATATGCAGTTTGAAAAGAATAAATTTTGGAAATTTGGATACTTGAAATGGTTTGTTTGATTTTTTTTAATTGGACGTGTCTGCAGTGTGTGTGTGTGTGTGTGTGTGTGTGTGTGTGTGTGTCACATGTTGAGTTCTCACTATATAGTGCTGACTAATATTGGTCATAATAATAATCATAATTTCGTGCTTTATGCTGTGAATGTAAAACCCCTCATCAAGTTTGTTGGGAAGATAAATCCAACAAAACACGCACAAAAAAAAAATGTGGCTCCTCTTCTAAAAATAAACATAATGCCAGTTATAAACAATAATTTTAATAAAATGTCATGTCACTGTTTATTATGATAATTAGTGTTATTAAATGCCATCCGTTTAATTGTCAATAATGCGATTGCCATCGTTATTACCAGCGTCACTTATTTATTTAAAGTACAAAAAGTTATTTAATTTCACGGATTCATTTCAAACTATGAAAGTAATTAATTAAGGCCGTGACTTTTTGCAGTTCGTTTTGACTCAAATAAAACAAATAAAATCTCATTAAAATGGTCAAAAATAGGAGTCACTTTTTCACCATTTTAACGAGATTTTATTTGTTTTAATTGTTATTATTATCACAATTTAAATGATTGAAAAACTTTATACGTGGTGAATTTATACACGCTTTTTGATAATTTTTTTCCCATTATTTCCATCCTGTTATTTAGTAAAAATTGTATGTTTAAAAAAAAAAATCAAACTCTCACTAAACCTCTTCAATAAAAAAAAAAAAAGTGTTTTAGAGCCAGCAATAAAATGGGGGGGGGGGGGGGGGGGGGGGGAAATAATCCCTAAAATGAGCTAACAGCTCGCTTTGAATTACTAACGGTTTTAAATCTGGTTTGGTGCGCGCGCGCGCGTGCACGCGTGTCTGAATATGTGTGTGTGTGCGCGCACGGCGAGGTAGATTAAGATTAGGGGCCGTTGTAGTGCTGCAGGTCCCCGGGGGCCACAGCTCACATTAACCGGCATGATGAATATTTGAAGAGGCCCCTCAATGCGTGTCTGTGTCCCAGTCGGGGCCTACAAGAGGTCAAATGATAGTCGGCATTGCTCCATTATTTATTGATCCGAGACGATTGCCGCGATACACATTTTACGTGCAAAAAAACAACAACAACGTAATAAAACCTGTTTGCCTTTCCCCCACCCTGTCTTTGTCCATATGTACCTGCTTATGTATAGAACGGCCCCGGGGAACAAATACATTATTTTGTCATCGTAAAAAATAAAAAAAAATAAAAAAAGATGAAAGATGCCGGTTCAAGTGTCATTACGAGAGGCTGTCACGCGTGATCGTTTTTGATTAAGTAATTTACAATATTCCCTGTGGGGGATAAAACGCGCAGTATTTTGGAAATGTTTTTGGGTTGGGGAAAAAAAAAGTCAAACAACCTTTATAGACCCTTGTAACAAACGATAACGTTTTGTCTCCTAATGCTCCGAGGGTGCCTGAATGCACCACTGTCTAGGTTTGATTTACTTCCTCCTTATTAAAGTCACTATATCGATATTAAACTAATGTCCATAATTTTATAATTCGACGAACATGTTGTTCATCTTCCTAAATGCGCATAAAATGCTTTCGGGTTGGAAATCATGAAAACACCCTTTATAGACCCTTGTAACAAACGATAACATTTTCTCTTTCAATGCTCCGGAAGGTGCCTGAATGCACCACTGTTTAGGTTTGATTTACTTCCTCCTTATTAAAGTCACTATATCGATAGTCTACACTAATGTCCATAACTTTATCATTCGGTGAACATGTTGTTTATCTTCCTAAATGCGCATAAAATATTTTCAAGTTGGAAAACATGTAAAACAACATTTATAGAGCCTTGTAACAAACGCTAACATTTTGTCTCCTAATGCTCCGAGGGTGCCTGAATGCACCACTGTTTAGGTTTGATTTACTTCCTCCTTATTAAAGTCACTATATCGATAGTCTACACTAATGTCCATAACTTTATCATTCGGTGAACATGTTGTTTACCTTCCTAAATGCGCATAAAATATTTTCAAGTTGGAAAACATGTAAAACAACATTTATAGAGCCTTGTAACAAACGCTAACATTTTGTCTCCTAATGCTCCGAGGGTGCCTGAATGCACCACTGTTTAGGTTTGATTTACTTCCTCCTTATTAAAGTCACTATATCGATAGTCTACACTAATGTCCATAACTTTATCATTCGGTGAACATGTTGTTTATCTTCCTAAATGCGCATAAAATATTTTCAAGTTGGAAAACATGTAAAACAACATTTATAGACCCTTGTAACAAACGCTAACATTTTGTCTCCTAATGCTCCGAGGGTGCCTGAATACACCACTGTTTAGGTTTGATTTACTTCTTCCTTATTAAAGTCACTATATTGATAGGCTAAACTAATGTCCATAACTTTATCATTCGGCGAACATGTTGTTTATCTTCCTAAATGCGCATAAAATGCTTTCAGGTTGGAAATCATGAAAACACCCTTTATAGACCCTTTTAACAAACGATAAAATGTTCTCTTGCAATGCCCCGGAGGGTGCCTGAATGCACCACTGTCTAGGTTTGATTTACTTCCTCCTTAGTAAAGTCACTATATCGATAGGCTAAACTAACGTCTATAACTTTATCATTCGGCGAACATGTTGTTTATCTTCCTAAATGTGCATGAAATAATTTCGGATTGCAAAACACGAAAACAACCTTTATAGACCCTTATAGCAAACTATAACATTTTGTCTTCCAATGCCATGGAAGGTGCCTGAATGCACCAATGTTTAGGTTTGATTTATTCCCCCTTATTAAAGTCACTATATCGATAGTCTAAACTAACGTCCATAACTTTATCATTCATAACATGTTGTTTATCTTTCTAAAGACGCATAAAATATTTTCGGGTTGGAAAACAACTTTTATACACCCTTATAACAAACGATTACATTTTGTCTCCGAATGCTCCGAGGGTGCCTGAATGCACCACTGTTTAGGTTTGATTTACTTCCTCCGTAGTAAAGTCACTATATCGAATGGCTAAACTAATGCCCCCAACTTTATCATTCGACGAACATGTTGTTTATCTAAATGTTTTCGGGTTGGGAAACATGAAAACAACCTTTATAGATCCTTATAAAAAATGATTAAAAAAAATGTCTCCTAATGCTCCGAGGGTGCCTGAATGCACCACTGTTTAGGTTTGATTTACTTCCTCCGTAGTAAAGTCACTATATCGATAGGCTACACTAATGTCCCCCAACTTTATATCATTCGGCAAACATGTTGTTTATCTTCCTAAATGCACATCAAATATTTTCAAGTTGGAAAACATGTAAAACAACGTTTATAGACCCTTGTAACAAACGCTAACATTTTGTCTCCTAATGCTCCGAGGGTGCCTGAATGCACCACTGTTTAGGTTTGATTTACTTCCTCCGTAGTAAAGTCACTATATCAATAGGCTAAACTAATGTCCATAACTTTATCATTCTGTGAACATGTTGTTTATCTTCCTAAATGCAGATAAAATATTTTCGGGTTGGAAAACATTAAGACAACCTTTATAGACCCTTATAACAAACGATAAAGTTTTGTCTTCTAATGCTCCGAGGGTGCCTGAATGCACCACTGTTTAGGTTTCATTTATTCCCCCCTTAGTAAAGTCACTATGGTCTACACTAATGTCCATAATGTTCGGCGAACATGTTGTTTATCTTTCTAAATGTGCATAAAATATTTTTGGGTTGGAAAACATGAAAACAACCTTTATAGACCCTTATAACAAACGATAACGTTTTGTCTCCTAATGTTCCGAGGGTGCCTGAATGCACCACTGTTTAGGTTTGATTTACTTCCTCCTTAGTAAAGTCACTATATCGATAGTCTGAACTAATGTCCATAACTTTATCATTCGGCGAACATGTTGTTTATCTTCCTAAATGTGCATAAAATATTTTCGGGTTGGAAAAAATGTAAAACAACCTTTATAGAGCCTTGTAACAAACGATAACATTTTGTCTCCTAATCCTCCCAGGGTGCCTGAATGCACCACTGTTTAGGTTTGATTTACTTCCTCCTTAGTAAAGTCACTATATCGATAGTCTACACTAATTTCCATATCTTTATCATTCGGTGAACATGTTTATCTTCCTAAATGTGCATAAAATATTTTTGGGTTGGAAAAAATGTAAAACAACCTTTATAGAGCCTTTTAACAAACGATAACATTTTGTCTTCCAATGCTATGGAAGGTGCCTGAATGCACCACTGTTTAGGTTTGATTTATTCCCCCCTTATTAAAGTCACTATATCGATAGTCTAAACTAATGTCCATAACTTTATCATTCGGCGAACATGTTGTTTATCTTTCTAAATGTGCATAAAATATTTTCGGGTTGGAAAACAACTTTTATACACCCTTATAACAAACGATAACATTTTGTCTTCCAATGCTATGGAAGGTGCCTGAATGCACCACTGTTTAGGTTTGATTTATTCCCCCCTTAGTAAAGTCACTATATCGATAGGCTAAACTAATGTCCATAACTTTATCATTCGGCGAACATGTTGTTTATCTTTCTAAATGTGCATAAAATATTTCCGGGTTGGAAAAAATGTAAAACAACCTTTATAGACCCTTGTAACAAACGCTAACATTTTGTCTCCTAATCCTCCGAGGGTGCCTGAATGCACCACTGTTAGGTTTGGTTTACTTCCTCCTTAGTAAAGTCACTATATCGATAGTCTACACTAATTTCCATAACTTTATCATTCGGTGAACATGTTGTTTATCTTTCTAAATGTGCATAAAATATTTTCGGGTAGGAAAGAATGTAAAACAACCTTTATAGAGCCTTGTAACAAACGATAACATTTTGTCTTCCAATGCTATGGAAGGTGCCTGAATGCACCACTGTTTAGGTTTGATTTATTCCCCCCTTATTAAAGTCACTATATCGATAGGCTAAACTAATGTCCATAACTTTATCATTCGGCAAACATGTTGTTTATCTTTCTAAATGTGCATAAAATATTTTCGGGTTGGAAAAAATGTAAAACAACCTTTATAGACCCATATAACAAACGACAACATTTTGTCTTCCAATGCCATGGAAGGTGCCTGAATGCACCACTGTTTAGGTTTGATTTATTCCCCCCTTATTAAAGTCACTATATCGATAGGCTAAACTAATGTCCATAACTTTATCATTCGGCGAACATGTTGTTTATCTTTCTAAATGTGCATAAAATATTTTCGGGTTGGAAAGAATGTAAAACAACCTTTATAGAGCCTTATAACAAACGATAATATTTTGTCTTCCAATGCTATGGAAGGTGCCTGAATGCACCACTGTTTAGGTTTGATTTATTCCCCCCTTATTAAAGTCACTATATCGATAGTCTACACTAATGTCCATAACTTTATCATTCCGTGAACATGTTGTTTATCTTCCTAAATGCGCATAAAATATTTTCGGGTTGGAAAAAATGTAAAACAACCTTTATAGAGCCTTGTAACAAACGATAACATTTTGTCTCCTAATCCTCCGAGGGTGCCTGAATGCACCACTGTTTAGGTTTGATTTACTTCCTCCTTAGTAAAGTCACTATATCGATAGTCTACACTAATGTCCATAATTTTATCATTCGGAAAACATTTTGTTTATCTTCTTAAATGCGCAAAACATCTAAACCAACCTTTACAGACCCTTATAACAAACAATGACTTTGTGTCTTCTAATGCTCCGAGAGTGCCTGAATGCACCACTGATTAGGTTTGATTTACTTCCTCCTTAGTAAAGTCACTATATCGATAGTCTAAACTAATTTCCATAACTTTATCATTCCGTGAACATGTTGTTTATCTTTCTAAATGTGCATAAAATATTTTCGGGTTGGAAAAAATGTAAAACAACCTTTATAGAGCCTTGTAACAAACGATAACATTTTGTCTCCTAATCCTCTGAGGGTGCCTGAATGCACCACTGTTTAGGTTTGATTTACTTCCTCCTTAGTAAAGTCACTATATCGATAGTCTAAACTAATGTCCATAACTTTATCATTCGGCAAACATGTTGTTTATCTTCCTAAATGCGCATAAAATATTTTCGGGTTGGAAAAAATGTAAAACAACCTTTATAGACCCATATAACAAACGACAACATTTTGTCTTCCAATGCCATGGAAGGTGCCTGAATGCACCACTGTTTAGGTTTGATTTATTCCCCCCTTATTAAAGTCACTATATCGATAGGCTAAACTAATGTCCATAACTTTATCATTCGGCGAACATGTCGTTTATCTTTCTAAATGTGCATAAAATATTTTCGGGTTGGAAAGAATGTAAAACAACCTTTATAGACCCATATAACAAACGATAACATTTTGTCTTCCAATGCTATGGAAGGTGCCTGAATGCACCACTGTTTAGGTTTGATTTATTCCCCCCTTATTAAAGTCACTATATCGATAGTCTAAACTAATGTCCATAACTTTATCATTCGGCGAACATGTTGTTTATCTTCTTAAATGTGCATAAAATATTTTCGGGTTTGAAAAAATTTAAAACAACCTTTATAGACCCTTGTAACAAGAAGTAACGTTTTGTCTCCTAATGCTCCAAGGGTGCCTGAATGCACCACTGTTTAGGTTTGATTTACTTCCTTCTTAGTAAAGTCACTATATCGATAGGCTAAACTAACGTCCATAACTTTATCATTCGGTGAACATGTTGTTTATCTTCCTGAATGTGCATAAAATGTTTTCGGGTTGGAAAAAATGTAAAACAACCTTTATAGACCCTTATAACAAACGATAACATTTTGTCTTCCAATGCTCCGGGGGGTGCCTGAATGCACCACTGTTTAGGTTTGATTTATTCCCCCCTTATTAAAGTCACTATATCGATAGTCTAAACTAATGTCCATAACTTTATCATTCGGTGAACATGTTGTTTATCTTCCTAAATGCGCATAAAATATTTTCGGGTTGGAAAAAATGTAAAACAACCTTTATAGAGCCTTGTAACAAACGATAACATTTTGTCTCCTAATCCTCAGAGGGTGCCTGAATGCACCACTGTTTAGGTTCGATTTACTTCCTCCTTAGTAAAGTCACTATATTGATAGGCTAAACTAATGTCCATAACTTTATCATTCGGCAAACATTTTGTTTATCTTCTTAAATGCGCAAAACATCTAAACCAACCTTTATAGACCCTTATAACAAACAATAACGTTGTGTCTTCTAATGCTCCGAGGGTGCCTGAATGCACCACTGTTTAGGTTTGATTTACTTCCTCCTTAGTAAAGTCACTATATCGATAGGATAAACTAATGTCCATAACTTTATCATTTGGCGAACATGTTGTTTATCTTTCTAAATGCGCATAAAATATTTTCGGGTTGGAAAACAACTTTTATACACCCTTATAACAAACGATAACATTTTGTCTTCCAATGCTCTGGGGGGTGCCTGAATGCACCACTGTTTAGGTTTGATTTATTCCCCCCTTATTAAAGTCACTATATCGATAGTCTACACTAATGTCCATAACTTTATCATTCGGTGAACATGTTGTTTATCTTCCTAAATGTGCATAAAATATTTTCGGGTTGGAAAAAATGCAAAACAACCTTTATAGACCCTTTTAACAAACGATAACATTTTGTCTTCCAATGCTATGGAAGGTGCCTGAATGCACCACTGTTTAGGTTTGATTTATTCCCCCCTTATTAAAGTCACTATATCGATAGTCTACACTAATGTCCATAACTTTATCATTCGGCAAACATGTTGTTTATCTTCTTAAATGTGCATAAAATATTTTCGGGTTGGAAAAAATGTAAAACAACCTTTATAGAGCCTTGTAACAAACTATAACATTTTGTCTCCTAATCCTCCGAGGGTGCCTGAATGCACCACTGTTTAGGTTTGATTTACTTCCTCCTTAGTAAAGTCACTATATCGATAGTCTACACTAATTTCCATAACTTTATCATTCGGTGAACATGTTTATCTTCCTAAATGTGCATAAAATATTTTCGGGTTGGAAAGAATGTAAAACAACCTTTATAGACCCTTATAACAAACGATAACATTTTGTCTTCCAATGCTATGGAAGGTGCCTGAATGCACCACTGTTTAGGTTTGATTTATTCCCCCCTTATTAAAGTCACTATATCGATAGGCTAAACTAATGTCCATAACTTTATCATTCTGTGAACATGTTGTTTATCTTTCTAAATGTGCATAAAATATTTTCGGGTTGGAAAAAATGTAAAACAACCTTTATAGAGCCTTGTAACAAACGATAACATTTTGTCTCCTAATCCTCCGAGGGTGCCTGAATGCACCACTGTTTAGGTTTGATTTATTCCCCCCTTATTAAAGTCACTATATCGATAGGCTAAACTAATTTCCATAACTTTATCATTCTGTGAACATGTTGTTTATCTTCGTGAATGTGCATAAAATATTTTCGGGTTGGAAAAAATGTAAAACAACCTTTATAGACCCTTATAACAAACGATAACATTTTGTCTTCCAATGCTATGGAAGGTGCCTGAATGCACCACTGTTTAGGTTTGATTTATTCCTCCTTAGTAAAGTCACTATATCGATAGTCTAAACTAATGTCCATAACTTTATCATTCGGCGAACATGTTGTTTATCTTTCTAAATGTGCATAAAATATTTTCGGGTTGGAAAAAATGTAAAACAACCTTTATAGACCCTTATAACAAACGATAACATTTTGTCTTCCAATGCCATGGAAGGTGCCTGAATGCACCACTGTTTAGGTTTGATTTATTCCCCCCTTATTAAAGTCACTATATCGATAGTCTAAACTAATGTCCATAACTTTATCATTCGGTGAACATGTTGTTTATCTTCCTAAATGCGCATAAAATATTTTCGGGTTGGAAAAAATGTAAAACAACCTTTATAGAGCCTTGTAACAAACGATAACATTTTGTCTCCTAATCCTCAGAGGGTGCCTGAATGCACCACTGTTTAGGTTCGATTTACTTCCTCCTTAGTAAAGTCACTATATTGATAGGCTAAACTAATGTCCATAACTTTATCATTCGGCAAACATTTTGTTTATCTTCTTAAATGCGCAAAACATCTAAACCAACCTTTATAGACCCGTATAACAAACAATAACGTTGTGTCTTCTAATGCTCCGAGGGTGCCTGAATGCACCACTGTTTAGGTTTGATTTACTTCCTCCTTAGTAAAGTCACTATATCGATAGGATAAACTAATGTCCATAACTTTATCATTTGGCGAACATGTTGTTTATCTTTCTAAATGCGCATAAAATATTTTCGGGTTGGAAAACAACTTTTATACACCCTTATAACAAACGATAACATTTTGTCTTCCAATGCTCTGGGGGGTGCCTGAATGCACCACTGTTTAGGTTTGATTTATTCCCCCCTTATTAAAGTCACTATATCGATAGTCTACACTAATGTCCATAACTTTATCATTCGGTGAACATGTTGTTTATCTTTCTAAATGTGCATAAAATATTTTCGGGTTGGAAAAAATGCAAAACAACCTTTATAGAGCCTTGTAACAAACGCTAACATTTTGTCTTACAATGCTATGGAAGGTGCCTGAATGCACCACTGTTTAGGTTTGATTTATTCCCCCCTTATTAAAGTCACTATATCGATAGTCTACACTAATGTCCATAACTTTATCATTCGGCAAACATGTTGTTTATCTTCTTAAATGTGCATAAAATATTTTCGGGTTGGAAAAAATGTAAAACAACCTTTATAGAGCCTTGTAACAAACTATAACATTTTGTCTCCTAATCCTCCGAGGGTGCCTGAATGCACCACTGTTTAGGTTTGATTTATTCCCCCCTTATTAAAGTCACTATATCGATAGTCTAAACTAATGTCCATAACTTTATCATTCCGTGAACATGTCGTTTATCTTTCTAAATGCGCATAAAATATTGTATGAGAAGTGAAGGGAGGTAAAAGGTTGGTTTTTGTCTCCTTCCTTTTTTGTCTCCTTCCTCTGACCACCACTTCCGGTGCTCGCGTGCTGAGCGTGTCTTTGGCGCCCGAGGATATTTGGACTGCAACAGGTGGTAAGCGCGCCTCTGCCTTTTTCGCCTGGGGATGGAAAAAACAAAAAAACAAAAACCCAGATGTTACACACGATAACCCGCCATGGTGTGTGGTTATTCAGGCTTGCTTCTGGATCGCTTTCAAAAGAGCTTTTTTTTTTATCAGCATGCACCTTAATGAAAACTATAATTGTAGACCTCCATGAACTGTTATTGTTGGTCTCAATTGATAATAAATCAGGAGAGCAATCATATACTATTTAATTCTCTACATCAGGGGTTTAATGTAGGCTTTATTTCTCACGGACAGGCCTTCAAGATAAATATAGCAAATAAGTGCATGGAAAATGCATTCATGAAAAAACTCACCGTAACGTTACATTAATTAGTGCGAGCCCCCGGTCTTTTCCCTTTGCAAAAAAAAAAGCTCCCCATAGACTTTTGTTTTTCCACTTGTTTTTTTGCCAGTAGTAGGCTTTTGTTGGGCTTTTGTCTCTGATGGGTTATAGGTGATGCATCACAATCAACGACAAAAGCCTGGATATGTAATCAAGCTAGAAATACTTGCCATTAGTGCCAATATAGTTCTGTGGATTTCTATTTTCATTCTAAAATATATGTATTCATATCGTGTGCGATATTACACACATACATACAATAATGTTATATTTTTGGTCCAATTTTCCACGCATAAATACATCTATTATTGCTAACTACTTGTGTAATAGGACTATGTGCAATAACACCAGGACTTTAACTTACCAGGCTAAAGGAGATGTGTATTTTCTACCTTCAGCACAATTATTATATGCAACTAGTGTTGTAACGATACCAATATTTTGGTATCGGTACTTTCCGGTACTTTTCTAAAAAAAAAGGGGACCACAAAAAAATTGCATTATTGGCTTTATTTTAACAAAAAAATCTTAGGGTACATTAAACATGTTTATTATTGCAGTTAAGTCCTTAAATAAAATAGTGAACATCCAAGACAACTTGTCTTTTAGTAGTCAGTAAACAAACAAAGACTCCTAATTAGTCTGCTGACATAACTTTACATTTATCTATAGTTTTTACACCAAAATACATCCATTCTCACTTTTCTGTCTCCACTCTGTGTCTGCTTGTAAGTACTCTGTGATTGTGCGCCGCTGAACATGCTCGTCTGCTTGTAAAACAGCAATGTCATGACGTGACTTCCAATAGTGTCCAAATAACTCTAAACTAAGTCCTTGTTACTTAGAATATGTTCCCTTAGTATCCAAATATCTCTAAATTAAGTCTTTGTTACTTAGAATGTGTTCCCCTAGTGTCCAAATAACTCTAAACTAAGTCCTTGTTACTTAGAATATGTTCCCTTAATATCCAAATATCTCTAAATTAGGTCTTTGTTACTTAGAATATGTTCCTCTAGTGTCCAAATAATTCTAAACTAAGTCTTTGTTACTTAGAATATGTTCCCCTAGTGTCCAAATAACTCTAAACTAAGTCTTTGTTACTTAGAATATGTTCCCTTAGTGTCCAAATAACTCTGAATTAAATCTTTGTTACTTAGAATATGTTCCCCTAGTGTCCAAATAACTCTAAATAAGGTCTTTTTTTACTTAGAATATGTACCTCTAGTGTCCAAATAACTCTAAATTAAGTCTTTGTTACTTAGAATATGTTCCTCTAGTGTCCAAATAACTCTAAATTAAGTCTTTTTTACTTAGAATATGTTCCTCTAGTGTCCAAATAACTCTAAATTAAGTCTTTTTTACTTAGAATATGTTCCTCTAGTGTCCAAATAACTCTAAACTAAGTCTTTGTTACTTAGAATATGTTCCCCTTGTCTCCAAATAACTCTAAACTAAGTCTTTGTTACTTAGAATATGTTCCCCTAGTGTCCAAATAACTCTAAATTAAGTCTTTTTTACTTAGAATATGTTCCTCTAGTGTCCAAATAACTCCAAACTAAGTCTTTGTTACTTAGAATATGTTCCCCTAGTGTCCAAATAACTCTAAACTAAGTCTTTGTTACTTAGAATGTGTTCCCCTAGTGTCCAAATAACTCTAAATTAAATCTTTGTTACTTAGAATATGTTCCCCTGGTGTCCAAATAACTCTAAATAAGGTCTTTTTTACTTAGAATATGTTCCCCTAGTGTCCAAATAACTCTAAATTAAGTCTTTGTTACTTAGAATATGTTCCCCTAGTGTCCAAATAACTCTAAATTAAGTCTTTTTTACTTAGAATATGTTCCTCTAGTGTCCAAATAACTCTAAATTAAGTCTTTTTTACTTAGAATATGTTCATCTAGTGTCCACATAACTCTAAACTAAGTCTTTTTTACTTAGAATATGTTCCCCTAGTGTCCAAATAACTCTAAACTAAGTCTTTGTTACTTAGAATATGTTCCCCTAGTGTCCAAATAACTCTAAATTAAATCTGTGTTACTTAGAATATGTTCCCCTAGTGTCCAAATAACTCTAAATAAGGTCTTTTTTACTTAGAATATGTTCCTCTAGTGTCCAAATAACTCTAAATTAAGTCTTTGTTACTTAGAATATGTTCCCCTAGTGTCCAAATAACTCTAAATTAAGTATGTGTTACTTAGAATATGTTCCCCTAGTGTCCAAGTAACTCTAAATTAAGTCTTTTTTACTTAGAATATGTTCCTCTAGTGTCCAAATAACTCTAAATTAAGTCTTTTTTACTTAGAATATGTCCCCTAGTTTCCAAATAACTCTAAATTAAGTCTTCTACTTAGAATATGTTCCCCTAGTGTCCAAATAACTCTAAACTAAGTCTTTGTTACTAAGAATATGTTCCCCTAGTGTCCAAATAACTCTAAACTAAGTCTTTGTTAGTAAGAATATGTTCCCCTAGTGTCCACATAACTCTAAACTAAGTCTTTGTTACTAAGAATATGTTCCCCTAGTGTCCAAATAACTCTAAACTAAGTCCTTGTTACTTAGAATATGTTCCCTTAGTATCCAAATAACTCTAAATTAAGTCGTTGTTTTTTAGAATGTGTTCCCCTAGTGTCCAAATAACTCTAAATTAAGTCTTTGTTACGGACCGGTGCCAGTGCCCGGACCGGTGGTCGGGGACCACTGCTCGAAATTATTCACAAATAATCTTTTGCTGGTGTTACAAACCGGTGCCAGTGCCCGGACTGGTGCTTTGGGACCACTGCTCTACATTATTCACAGAGAATCTGTTGCTGGTGTTACGGACCGGCGCCGGTGCCTGGACTGGTGCTTTGGGACCACTGCTCTACATTATTCACAGAGAATCTGTTGCTGATGTTACGGACTGGTGCCGGTGCCCGGACCGGTGGTCGGGGACCGCTGCTCGACATTATTAACAGAGAATCTTTTGCTGGTGTTACGGACTGGCGCCGGTTCCCGGACCGGTGGTCGGGGACCGCCGCTCGACTTTATTCACAAATAATCTTTTGCTGGTGTTACGGACCGGCGCCGGTGCCCGGACCGGTGGTCGGGGACCGTCGCTCGGCATTATTCACAGATAATCTTTTGCTGGTGTTACGGACCGGTGCTGGTTCCCGGACCGGTGGTCGGGGACCGCTGCTCGACATTATTCACAGAGAATCTTTTGCTGGTGTTACGGACCAGCGCCGGTGCTTGGGGACCACTGCTCGACATTATTCACAGATAATCTTTTGCTGGTGTTACGGGCCGGTGCCGGTTCCCGGACCGGTGGTCGGGGACCGCCGCTCGACTTTATTCACAGAGAATCTTTTGCTGGTGTTACGGACCGGCGCCGGTGCCGGGACCGGTGGTCGGGGACCATCGCTCGGTATTATTCACAGAGAATCTTTTGCTGGTGTTACGGACTGGTGCCGGTTCCCGGACCGGTGGTCGGGGACCGCCACTCGACATCATTCACAGAGAATATTTTGCTGGTGTTACGGACCGGCGCCGGTACCCGGACCGGTGATCGGGGACTGTCGCTCGGCATTATTCACAGAGAAACTTTTGCTGGTGTTACGGACCGGCGCCGGTGCCCGGACCGGTGATCAGGGACCGCCACTCGACATCATTCACAGAGAATCTTTTGCTGGTGCTACGGACCGGCGCCGGTGCCCGGACCGGTGATCGGGGACCATCGCTCGGCATTATTCACAGAGAAACTTTTGCTGGTGTTACGGACCGGTGCTGGTTCCCGGACCGGTGGTCGGGGACCCCTGATCGACATTATTCACAGAGAATCTTTTGCTGGTGTTACGGACCGGCGCCGGTGCTTGGGGACCACTGCTCTACATTATTCACAGATAATCTGTTGCTGGTGTTACGGACCGGTGCCGGTGCCCGGACCGGTGGACGGGCATCGCTGCTCGACATTATTCACAGATAATCTTTTGCTGGTGTTACGGACCGGTGCCGGTTACCGGACCGGTGGTCGGGGACCGCAGCTCGACTTTATTCACAGAGAATCTGTTGCTGGTGTTACGGACTGGTGCCGGTGCCCGGACCGGTGGTCGGGGACTGCTTTTCGACATTATTCACAGAGAATCTTTTGCTGGTGTTACGGACCGGTGCCGGTGCCCGGACCGGTGGTCGGGGACCGCTGCTTGACATTATTAACAGATAATCTTTTGCTGGTGTTACGGACCGGTGATGGTGCCCGGACCGGAGGTAGGGGACCGCTGCTCGACATTATTCACAGATAATATTTTGCTGGTGCTACGGAACGGTGCCGGTGCCCGGACCGGTGCTTGGGGACCGCTGCTCTACATTATTCACAGAGAATCTTTTGCTGGTGTTACGGGCCGGTGCCGGTGCCCGGACCGGTGGCGGGGGACCGACGCTCGACATTATTCACAGAGAATCTTTTGCTGGTGTTACCGACCGGTGCCGGTAGTCGGGGACCGCTGCTCGACATTATTCACAGAGAATCTTTTGCCGGTGTTACGGACCGGTGCCGGTAGTCGGGGACCGCTGCTCGACATTATTCACAGAGAATCTTTTGCCGGTGTTACGGATCGGTGCCGGTGATCGGGAACCGCTGCTCGACATTATTCACAGAGAATCTTTTGCCGGTGTTACGGACCGGTGCCGGTAGTCGGGGACCGCTGCTCGACATTATTCACAGAGAATCTTTTGCCGGTGTTACGGATCGGTGCCGGTGATCGGGAACCGCTGCTCGACATTATTCACAGAGAATCTTTTGCCGGTGTTACGGACCGGTGCCGGTAGTCGGGGACCGCTGCTCGACATTATTCACAGAGAATCTTTTGCCGGTGTTACGGACCGGTGCCGGTGATCGGGAACCGCTGCTCGACATTATTCACAGAGAATCTTTTGCCGGTGTTACGGACCGGTGCCGGTAGTCGGGGACCGCTGCTCGACATTATTCACAGAGAATCTTTTGCCGATGTTACGGACCGGTGCTTGGGGACCACTGCTCGACATTATTCACAGAGAATCTTTTGCCGGTGTTACGGATCGGTGCCGGTGATCGGGAACCGCTGCTCGACATTATTCACAGAGAATCTTTTGCCGGTGTTACGGACCGGTGCCGGTAGTCGGGGACCGCTGCTCGACATTATTCACAGAGAATCTTTTGCCGGTGTTACGGACCGGTGCCGGTGATCGGGAACCGCTGCTCGACATTATTCACAGAGAATCTTTTGCCGGTGTTACGGATCGGTGCCGGTGATCGGGAACCGCTGCTCGACATTATTCACAGAGAATCTTTTGCCGGTGTTACGGACCGGTGCCGGTAGTCGGGGACCGCTGCTCGACATTATTCACAGAGAATCTTTTGCCGGTGTTACGGACCGGTGCTTGGGGACCACTGCTCGACATTATTCACAGAGAATCTTTTGCCGGTGTTACGGATCGGTGCCGGTGATCGGGGACCGCTGCTCGACATTATTCACAGAGAATCTTTTGCCGGTGTTACGGACCGGTGCCGGTAGTCGGGGACCGCTGCTCGACATTATTCACAGAGAATCTTTTGCCGGTGTTACGGACCGGTGCCGGTGATCGGGAACCGCTGCTCGACATTATTCACAGAGAATCTTTTGCCGGTGTTACGGATCGGTGCCGGTGATCGGGAACCGCTGCTCGACATTATTCACAGAGAATCTTTTGCCGGTGTTACGGACCGGTGCCGGTAGTCGGGGACCGCTGCTCGACATTATTCACAGAGAATCTTTTGCCGGTGTTACGGACCGGTGCTTGGGGACCACTGCTCGACATTATTCACAGAGAATCTTTTGCCGGTGTTACGGATCGGTGCCGGTGATCGGGGACCGCTGCTCGACATTATTCACAGAGAATCTTTTGCCGGTGTTACGGACCGGTGCCGGTAGTCGGGGACCGCTGCTCGACATTATTCACAGAGAATCTTTTGCCGGTGTTACGGACCGGTGCTTGGGGACCACTGCTCTACTTTATTCACAGAGAATCTTTTGCTGGTGTTACGGACCGTTGCCGGTCCCCGGACCGGTGCTTGGGGACCGCTGCTCTACATTATTCACAGATAATCTGTTGCTGGTGTTACGGATTGGTGTTGGTGCCCAGACCGGTGGTCGGGGACCGCCGCTCGACATTATTCACAGAGAATCTTTTGCTGGTGTTACGGACCGTTGCCGGTCCCCGGACCGGTCCTTGGGGACCACTGCTCTACATTATTCACAGAGAATCTGTTGCTGATGTTACAGACCGGCGCCGGTCCCCGGACCGGTGCTTGGGGACCACTACTCCATTTTATTCACAGCAAATCTTTTGCTGATGTTACTCCGATTATGCATCCGCGTCGCGCAACCCGCAACCTTGCGGGAACTGTCGGCCATCTTCACTGCCGCCTGAACGGTGCAAACGTGGAAGAGAAAGGGAGAGACGGCACTGCCTGCTTCTTTTCCCTGCACCTGCACAACACACACACACACACACACACACACACACACACACACACACACACACACACACACACACACACACACACACACACACACACACACACACACACACACACACACACACACACACACACACGCACAGTCCCAGTGAATAGGACCACACACTGACACGCCAGCATGCCGTCAGGCCTGTGTGTTCTAGGTGGCTCCAGGCCCCCGCGCGCCCCACACCCCCGCCAACCATCACGTCAGCGGCAAGTTCCGTTTATCATCTCGGCTCATTGAATGCTGACAGCTTTATAAAGCTCCGTCGTTAACGGCATGCGCGGTTCACGGCCACAGTGAACCGCTACATTTTTGTCATACTCTCCTTAAAAACAATACAAATAAGACAAATGTATTTACATTCTTTCTGGCAATGCCATAGGGGCGTGGTTTGTGGCTATTACTTTTGTACTTTGTTTATACGTGGCGAAAGGCCATTGGAGTGTGTTTAGGCCAGGACTACTCAACTGCTGGTCTGGGAATGACAACAGGCCAAGTTCAAGTCAAAACTTGGGGAATACTTTTCAACTTTATGCAGCAATTTAATATAATTAAAAACCTGAGCCCGGGTGTCAAACTCATTTTCTTGGAGGGTCACATTGCAGTTATAGCAGCCTTTAGTTTCTAGCAGTGAATATATATGAATATAAATGTATAACCTAGGAGTGTCAAATGGAGAAAAATCTACTCTCAAGTGGGCCGGACTGGTAAAATCACGACACGATAACTTAAAAATAAAGACAAATTCAGATTGTTTTTTTTTTTGTTTACAAATAAAAGGAAGCACATTCAGAAAATGTACAAATCCTAATGTTGTTGGTTAATAGTATTCTACCTTTTTTTGTCGTCATTTATACTTTCTGTATAAATTATATGATAATGTTCATCAGTCAACTCATCAGTGTTAATTTTCAATCTTATCAAGATAAAAAATGTATGTCAAAATCAAATTACAGGATGTTATTTATGTAGTTTGATCATTTTCCTCGACTGGTGCACTAACATCATGTGGTTTATTTTTATTTGTTTTACATATGTAGCATCATCTACATTGATACAAAGAATTGCTATTACGACATCTAGTGGACACATTTAGAACAGCAGTTTATTTCATTCGAAAATTTCGGCTCATTTTTATACTTAGCAAACCTATTCGCGGGCCTGATCCGGCCCTAAACTAAGTCTTTGTTACTTAGAAAATGTTCCCCTAGTGTCCAAATAACTCTAAATTAAGTATGTGTTACTTAGAATATGTTCCCCTAGTGTCCAAATAACTCTAAACTGAGTCTTTGTTACTTAGAATATGTTCCCCTAGTTTCCTTATAACTCTAAATTAAGTCTTTGTTACTTAGAATATGTTCCCCTAGTGTCCAAATAACTCTAAATTAAGTATGTGTTACTTAGAATATGTTCCCCTAGTGTCCAAATAACTCTAAATTAAGTATGTGTTACTTAGAATATGTTCTCCTAGTGTCCAAATAACTCTAAATTAAGTATGTGTTACTTAGAAAATGTTCCCCTAGTGTCCAAATAACTCTAAACTGAGTCTTTGTTACTTAGAATATGTTCCCCTAGTTTCCTTATAACTCTAAATTAAGTCTTTGTTACTTACAATATGTTCCCCTAGTGTCCAAATAACTCTAAATTAAGTATGTGTTACATAGAAAATGTTCCCTTAGTGTCCAAATAACTCTAAATTAAGTATTTGTTACTTAGAATATGTTCCCCTAGTGTCTAAATAACTCTAAATTAAGTCTTTGTTACTTAGAATATGTTCCCCTAGTGTCTAAATAACTCTAAATTAAGTCTTTGTTACTTAGAATATGTTCCACTAGTGTCCAAATAACTCTAAATTAAGTCTTTGTTACTTAGCATATGTTCCCCGACTGGTGCACTAACATCATGTGGTTTATTTATTTATTTATTTTTTTTACATATGTAGCATCATTTACATGGATACAAAGAATTGCTATTGTGACATCTAGTGGACACATTTAGAACAGCAGTTTGACAGCCCTGGTATAACCGCTCACACCATTGCAAAGGCATGTTTTATTATTAGTTGTTTTTTTAATTACAAATTGATACATCATTTTCTTTGAAATCATAAGTGAAACAGATATTTAAGTATTCATTTTTGTTTTACTCAAAAAATGTGTATTACAGTGTATGTAATAGTATATTTTTTGCATGATCGGATATAAGTTAATTTTAATATATGCAATTTCATGCAGTACATATTAGTGTTGTCCTGATATTATTTTGATTACTTTTCGGTAGTTTCCTAAATAAAGGGGACCACGAAAAAATTGCATTATTGGCTTTATTTTAACAAAAAAATCTTAAGGTACATAAAACATATGTTTATTATTGCAAGTTTGTCCATAAATGAAATAGTGAAAATACTACAAAACGTGTCTTTTAGTAGTAAGTAAACAAACAAAGGCTCCTAATTTAGCTGCTGACATATGCAGTAACATATTGTGTCATTTATACACCTATTATTTTGTCAACATTATTAAGGACAAGTGGTAGAAAATGGATTATCAATCTACTTGTTCATTTACTGTTAATATCTGCTTACTTTCTGTTATTTGGATACTTTACATTAATTTTGGATGATACCACAAATTTGGGTATCAATCTAATACCAAGTAGTTACAGGATCATACATTGGTCATACTCAAAATCCTCATGTGTCCAGGGACGTATTTCCTGAGTTTATAAACATAATATAAATAAATTAAAGCTGCAAGCAGCGATGGACAGGGCCGACTTTGAAGGCTCATAAAATCCAAACCGGAGCAGTAATTAAAACTCTTTCATCAACTTTTAATCAGAAGGGTTCAATCTCTCTCCTGTGCTAGTTTGAAGCCGACACGACAAACGCGCTCAGAGGAGATAATGTTTGAAAAAAGGTGACTGTTTTTACACAACTTTAGTTTTGAAGGGGGAATTGCAAACGTCCTGTTGATTTTTGCTGGGGGTTGTCAGTGTATGAAATCTAGGTCTAAGTGAGACCTACATAGAAGTTTTTGTTTCATGTCTCTACGACATTCCTACTGGGAGTTACAGGCAGTTTTGTCTGTGTTTTCTTCCTAGGGGGCGCTAGGGCGCAATTTTGAGTTTTGGGGTTTGGTTTTTTGATTAGATTGCAATTTTCGCCAGTCCTGATGTGTTTGTCCAATTTGGTGAGTTTTGAAGCATGTTAAGGGGGTCAAATTACAGCTCAAAGAGGCGGCGGTATAATAATAAAACGCTAGAAATACAATAGGGTACTCTGTCCCAAAGGGACTCGGTCCATAATAAAAAAAAAACTGTACTTTTTAGACGCGGTATAGTACCGAATATTATTCATTAGTATCGCGGTACTATACTAATACCGGTATACCGTACAACCTTAGTACATACATTTGTTTCTTAAATTTGGTAAAAAAACAACAATCCATGCATTCATCCATCTTTTTCCGCTTATCCGAGATCGGGTCGCGGGGGCAGCAGCCTAAGCAGGGAAGCCCAGACTTCCCTCTCCCCAGGCACTTCGTCCAGCTCCTCCCATTGGATCCAGAGGCGTTCCCAGGCCAGCCGGGAAAACATAGTCTTCCCAACAAATACATTTAGTACTTTATTGACACACTTTATTTCCATGGCTTTCCCGGGCCATGTTAAACTATGTGGCGGGTCAGATGTGGCCCTCGGGCCTTGAGTTTGACACCTGTGCACCACGGTGCTCCCGCCCTATAGAATCATTTGGACCATGAATGCAAACACAGACAGGCATTTTTATTTCCTGAAGGCTTGTGTCTTTTTCCCCCCCCCCAGAAATATGTAAATAATTAGACTAAAAGCAACCAAAATGTGCACAACAGAGAATGCTGGTTCCAAAAAAATATATAATAATAATAATATAGAATGAAA
Source organism: Entelurus aequoreus (assembly GCF_033978785.1). NCBI lineage: Eukaryota > Metazoa > Chordata > Actinopteri > Syngnathiformes > Syngnathidae > Entelurus > Entelurus aequoreus. The sequence goes on along the minus strand of NC_084749.1, from coordinate 47,824,241 downwards.
AAAAAAAAGAAAAAAAAAAAGAAAAAAAAAGGAGAAGTCCAGCCCCTGGTCCTTTCTGAAAATGTGGTGCCTAAAATAATTTAGTTTGATGCCTTTGGTAATGGCTACAGCATAAAAAAAAATACCAGCATATCCCAAAATTGAACATCATTTTTACAATAACCAAAATTTACGATTGGAAAAATGAATGATATTGTTATAGTTCACGCAGCATTTAAGTGTTAAAAAATTAAAACAAATTACTGTAGGTTGTTAAATCGAGAGGGTAATCAACAAAACGATTACACTTGTGAAGTTACCAGCAATTTGTACATTTTATTGCAATTAACTGCAAACCTACAGCATTCAGTTGTAAGTGTCATTTAAAGGCCTACTGAAAGCCACTACTACCGACCACGCAGTCTGATAGTTTATATATCAATGATGAAATCTTAACATTGCAACACATGCCAATACGGCCGGGTTAACTTATAAAGTCACATTTAAAACTTCCCGGGAAATATCCGGCTGAAACGTCGCGGTATGATGACGTATGCGCGTGACGAAGTCAGTTTAACGGAAGTTATGGTACCCCGTAGAATCCTATACAAAAAGCTCTGTTTTCATTTCATAATTCCACAGTATTCTGGACATCTTTTGCAATTTGTTTAATGAACAATGAAGGCTGCAAAGAAGACAGTTGTAGGTGGGATCGGTGTATTAGCAGCGGACTACAGCAACACAACCAGGAGGACTTTGTTGGAGCGCTAGCCACGCTAGCCGCGCTAGCCACGCTAGCCGCGCTAGCCACGCTAGCCGCGCTAGCCACCGACCTCACCTTGACTTCCTACGTCTCCGGGCCGCCAAACGCATCGGGTGAAGTCCTTCGTCCTTCTGCCGATCGCTGGAACGCAGGTGAGCACGGGTGTTGATGAGTAGATGAGGGCTGGCTAGGTGGAGAGCTAATGTTTTTAGCATAGCTCTGTGAGGTCCCGTTGCTAAGTTGCTAAGTTAGCTTCAATGGCGTCGTTAGCACAGCATTGTTAACCTTCGCCAGCCTGGAAAGCATTAACCGTGTATTTACATGTCCACGGTTTAATAGTATTGTTGATTTTCTATCTATCCTTCCAGACAGGGGTTTATTTTTTTGTTTCTATATGCAGTTAAAGCAAGATGCTATCACGTTAGCTCGTAGCTAAAGCATTTCGCCGATGTATTGTCGTGGAGATAAAAGGCACTGAATGTCCATTTCGCGTTCTCGACTCTCATTTTCAAGAGGATATAGTATCCGAGGTGGTTTAAAATACAAATCTGTGATCCACAATAGAAAAAGGAGAGTGTGGTATCCAATGAACCAGCTTGTACCTAAGTTACGGTCAGAGCGAAAAAAGATACGTCCTGCACTGCACTCTAGTCCTTCACTCTCACGTTCCTCATCCACGAATCTTTCATCCTCGCTCAAATTAATGGGGTAATCGTCGCTTTCTCGGTCCGAATCGCTCTCGCTGCTGGTGTAAACAATGGGGAATTGTGAGGAATACTAGCTCCTGTGACGTCACGCTACTTCCGGTACAGGCAAGGCGTTTTTTATCAGCGAGCAAAAGTTGTGAACTTTATCGTCGATTTTCTCTACTAAATCCTTTCAGCAAAAATATGGCAATATCGCAAAATGATCAAGTATGACACATAGAATGGATCTGCTATTCCCGTTTAAATAAAAAAAAATCATTTCAGCAGGCCTTTAATTAACCACTAATTGGCAGATACAGTCAATTGCTGTGAGGATGTTTCACAGTAAACAAATATTAGCCTGCAGCAATTTGCTGTGAATTTACAAAGAAATGTGTATTTTTTTGCAGCAAATTAAACATAATAAAAACACATCCATCGCAGTGGACACTTGTATTAAGTATTAACAGGGCTATTTTGTTTTTCTTCCAGAAAGTTATAAATAAATAGACGAAGGAAAAGTCCTTAGTTTTCCACAACTATCCTATACTTATATGGGTCAGCGTAGAAAACACACATATTGACCAAATAAAGTGTGGTTTTTGTGCGCCATCTGATAACGTAATCCTATTTTGCTTCTTCACGAGATTAGCATAAAGGCCAGGAGAAAGTGCAGAGGGGTTGGGGTTGGGGCAGGGGGGGTTGGGGGGGCACGGGCCCCTGGGGGGGTGTTGTGTAGAGGAGGATTTGTGAGAAGAGCCCCACTAACAACAATATAAGGCCTGTTGTCGTGCAGCCAGCCTTGTCAGGGCAGTCCTGGTCTGTGGCCGCTCTGATCTGCAAGCGCCACTAAAAATAACTTTGCCAGTAATAAATCAGATGAGATCATTATTTTTTAAAATCACTGGAAAAAATTATAGACTGACTTTTTAGTGCTAAAAAAAGTTCAACTTCAAAAAGCTGCATCGATTTAAGCCTAAAACACAGGTGTCAAACTCAAGGCTCAGGGGCCACATTTGGCCCGCAAACACCTGGAAATAATATATGTGCCAATAAAGTATGTGTTAATATTTTCCATTAACTCTATTTTTTTTTAAATTTTGACAGAAAAAAATATATGTACTGCAAAAAATATTATATTATATTATCATACTTTCCAAACATGTTTTTGTCTAAATAAAAATACTTCACTTTACAGCAAACCACCCAACAAATGAATAAAAATTACAATCAATTGTATTTAAATCACTCGCAAAACTATAGACTGACTTTTTAGTACAATCCTCATCGTTTTATTATTGCTAAAAAAGTTAAAATAAAAAAAAAAACCTGCATCATTTCAGCCTTAAAACCCAGATGTCAAACTCAAGGCCCGGGGGTCACATCTGGCCCACAAACACCTGGAAATCAATCAATCAATCAATCAATCAATCAATCAATCAATCAATCAATGTTTATGTATATAGCCCTAAATCACAAGTGTCTCAAAGGACTGCACAAGCCACAATGACATCCTTGGCTCAGATCCCACATCAGGGCAAGGAAAAACTCACAACCCAGTGGGATGTCAATGAGAATGACTATGAGAAACCTTGGAGAGGACCATATATGTAGGAGACAACCCCCCCCCCCCCCCCCGCCCCCTCTCTAGGGGAGACCGGATGCAATGGACGTCGAGGTGGTCTAGCATAATATTGTGAAAGTCCAGTTCGTAGTGGATCTAGCATAATAGTGAGAGTCCAGTCCATAGTGGATCTAACATAATATTGTGAAAGTCCAGTCAATAGTGGATCTAACATAATAGTGGTAGTCCAGTCCATAGTGGATCTAACATAATAGTGAGAGTCCAGTCCATAGTGGATCTAACATAATAGTGTGAGAGTCCAGTCCATAGTGGATCTAACATAATAGTGTGAGAGTCCAGTCCATAGTGGATCTAACATAATAGTGTGAGAGTCCAGTCCATAGTAGATCTAGCATAATATTGTGAGAGTCCAGTCCATAGTGGATCTAACATAATAGTGAGAGTCCAGTCCATAGTGGATCTAACATAATAGTGAGAGTCCAGTCCATAGTGGATCTAACATAATAGTGAGAGAGTCCAGTCCATAGTGGATCTAACATAACAGTGTGAGAGTCCAGTCCATAGTGGATCTAACATAATAGTGTGAGAGTCCAGTCCATAGTGGATCTAACATAATAGTGAGAGTCCAGTCCATAGTGGATCTAACATAATAGTGAGAGTCCAGTCCATAGTGGATCTAACATAATAGTGTGAGAGTCCAGTCTATAGTGGATCTAACATAATAGTGAGAGTCCAGTCCATAGTGGATCTAACATAATAGTGTGAGAGTCCAGTCCATAGTGGATCTAACATAATAGTGAGAGTCCAGTCCATAGTGGGGCCAGCAGGAGACCATCCCGAGCGAAGACGGGTCAGCAGCGCATAGATGTCTGCAACCGGTGCACAGGCGAGCGGTCCACCCCGGGTCCCGACTCTGGACAGCCAGCACTTCATCCATGGCCACCATGTTGTAAAAAACAAAAAACAAAAATCACTATATTTTAATGTAAAATGTTGTAAATGCAAAGTTTTTACCGTAAAATCAACAGTGTACTTAAAAATATATAAATATTAATAAAATCCAGAGGCCAATTCATACATTATGCACATACTGTATATTAGACTTAGACAAAGTCTAATGTATGCAAATAATGTATGAATAATAAATATGATAAATAATAATATTATGGCCCTCAGTTTGACATCCCTGGCCTAAAACAACATGTCAATAATAGGAGTATAAAAGTAACTGTCATTGGTCACTTTAGTACTGGAATAAGGTCAACCGCTTGGCTGCTGATGCAGAGAACACAATGCAGCTCCAATGAAGGAGCTTCACGGGGTCAAAATCACAGCATCTCTCCAAAATGTCGGTATATACGAAAGCATAGATGCTCATGTGCAACTGACGATATCATCTTAGGAAAATGTTTGCGAAGGGAAATGTGGAGCAGCTGCCAGCAGCGTGAGGCAACAGGTGACTGCATGATGGGAGCAGCTACAAGTGAAAGTGCTGCATGGTCTGCTGCTCTTTTGTTGTCCGCACATTTGGTGGCTGTGGTGGTGATTTCCCCTCCTCAGCAGGCCTGCGGAGGTTGTGTGTGTGTGTGTGTGTGTGTTCTTGTATTTCTACCCTTCTTGAGACACCAACAAGGAAAAGGATCTTCCATATGAGGAGGTGTGAACAAGTGATGACATAAATCATGGTCCCAATAGCATTGCATCTAATAGAGAATGTCTCATTTTCACCCCCTGCTGGTGAAATCTATCAAAATGAGGGTGGTCCCAAAAAGGAGGGATTTTTCAAATTGACTGTGTGTCGCTTTTAAAAGTGCTCCCCCTCTGGTCAACATATGAAATAACAAATGTGTGTAAGGAAATTAAAATGCGCCCCCTTTGGCCAAAATGAATAAAACAAATAAGTATGTATATAAAGACATACTGTAATAACTTGAAGTAAATAATGAAGATTAAAAACCAATTACAAACAAAAAAATTCCAAAAAATAAATAAATAAACTCAAAAGCAGTCTTTTTCCCACAATACGTCGACTTTGTTCTTATAAAATTGGGAACCATTTCTCATATTCTTCCTGTTTCAGTAACATTGCAATATTTTCTCGTAAGATTATTGCTTTTTCATGTAAAATTATTGCTTTTTAATGCAAAATGGTGACATTTGTCATGTAAAATTCCGACTTTTTTTGCTATTTTTTTTTTGTTCTTGTAAAATAGGGATTTGAAAAAAATAAAATTGTGACTTTTGTCATAATTTTGCCAAGTAAAATCCTGATCACTATGTTAAAGTTTTCTTAGAAAATTGTGACTTTTTTCGAGTAAAATTACGACTCTTTTCATAAAATTGCAAATTTTTTAAGCTTTTCTTGTAAAATTGCGATTATTATGGAGTAAAATTCCGACTTTTATCATAATATTGCACAAATGTTTAGTTTTTCTTGCGAATTGTCGACTCGCGTTTAATAACATTTTTTTTTTATTATGGTACTGCCCGAATTCAAAGTTTTTCTTGTGAAATTGTGACCTTTTTCTTGTGAAATTCCAACTCATTTTTCACAACAAGCTTTTTTATATATGCATAGTAGGTATATATAATTATTGTTGTAAATACACATCTTTATATATCTAGAAAGGGTGTTCCTAAAGAAGTAGGCATTTTTCAGAGGTCTCAAGAAGGGAACAATTACACGAATGTTTGTGTGTGTGTGTGTGTGTGTGTGTGTGTGTGTGTGTGTGTTCTTGTATTTATACCCTTCTTGAGACATCAACAAGGAAAAGTACCCTCCATATGAGGAGGTGTGAACAAGTGATGACATAAATCATGGTCCCAATACGGAAAACCATTGCATCTAATAGAGAATGTCTCATTTGCACCCCTGGTGGTGAAATCTATCAAAATGAGGGTGGTCCCAAAAAGGAGGGGTTATTTTAATTTAATATGTGTCGCTTTTAAAAGTGCTCCCCCTCTGGTCAACATATGAAATAACAAGTGTGTGTAATCCAAAAAAATATAAAATATATATATTTTTTAATTAATTTAATCGGAATATATATACATATAAATAGAAATAAATACACACATATATATATATATTTATATATACCGGTATATATATATATATATATATATATATATATATATATATATATATATATATATATATATATATATATATATATATATATATATATATTTTATATATATATATATATATATATATATATATATATATATATATATATATATATATATATATATATATATATATGCCTTCAGTGATAATCTACAATGTAAACAGTCTTGAAAATGAGAAGGTGTGTCTATACTTTATACATAAAAATAAAGAAAACGCATTGAATAAGAGGGTGTGTCCAAACTTTTGGCCTAGACTATATATATATATATATATATATATATATATATATATATATATATATATATATATATATATATATATATATATATATATATATATATATATATATATATATATATATATATATATATGTACATTACCGTTCAAAAAATTGGGGTCACCCAAAAAATTTAGTGGAATAGCCTTCATTTCTAAGAACAAGAATAGACTGTCGAGTTTCAGATGAAAGTTCTCTTTTTCTGGCCATTTTGAGCGTTTAATTGACCCCACAAATGTGATGCTCCAGAAACTCAATCTGCTCAAAGGAAGGTCAGTTTTGTAGCTTCTGTAAGGAGCTAAACTGTTTTCAGATGTGTGAACATGATTGCACAAGGGTTTTCTAATCATCAATTAGCCTTCTGAGCCAATGAGCAAACACATTGTACCATTAGAACACTGGAGTGATAGTTGCTGGAAATGGGCCTCTATACACCACCAAAAACCAGACATTTGCAGCTAGAATAGTTATTTACCACATTAGCAATGTATAGAGTGTATTTCTTTAAAGTTAAGACTAGTTTAAAGTTATCTTCATTGAAAAGTACAGTGCTTATCCTTCAAAAATAAGGACATTTCAATGTGACCCCAAACTTTTGAACAGTAGTGTATATATATATATATATATATATATATATATATATATATATATATATATATATATATATATATATATATATATATAGTACAGGCCAAAAGTGAGGGCACACCTTCTCATTCAATGTGTTTTCTTTATTTTCATGACTATTTACATTGTAGATTGTCACTGAAGGCATCAAAACTATGAACGAACACACGTGGAGTTATGTACTTAACGAAAAAAGGTGAAACGACTGAAAACATTTTTTATATTCTAGTTGCTTCAAAATAGCCACCCTTTGCTCTGATTATTGTTTCGCACACTCTTGACATTCTCCCCACGAGCTTCAAGAGGTAGTTCCCTGAAATGGTGACTATCAATACTGTGACACCTGTAAATTGAAAACCCTCCACAGGTGTTGTAGTTGTTATGCCTTCAGTGACAATCTACATTGTAAATAGTCATGAAAATAAAGAAAATGCATTGAAATGAGAAGGTGTGTCCTGTACTGTGTGTATATATATATATATGTATATATATATATATATATATATATATATATATATATATATATATATATATATATATATATATATATATATATATATATATATATATATATATATATATATATATATACACTACCGTTCAAAAGTTTGGGGTCACCCAAACAATTTTGTGGAATAGCCTTCATTTCTAAGAACAAGAGTAGACTGTCGAGTTTCAGATGAAAGTTCTCTTTTTCTGGCCATTTTGAGCGTTTAATTGACCCCACAAATGTGATGCTCCAGAAACTCAATCTACTCAGAGGAAGGTCAGTTTTGTAGCTTCTGTAACGAGCTAAACTGTTTTCAGATGTGTGAACATGATTGCACAAGGGTTTTCTAAATATATATATATATATATATATATATATATATATATATATATATATATATATATATATATATATATATATATATATATATATATATATATTATAACATAATAGTATATATTATATATATATATTTTTTTACTATCTGTTTTATCCAGTGCTTTCATGTTTTTATTTCTATTTTTATCAATGGTTCTGTTTTATCTAGTGTTTTATGTAGTGTTTTTTCATGTTTTCATTTGTATTTTTATTTTTTATTATATATTATAACTTTCTATTTTTTATTTTGTTATACTTTGTAGCACTTTGAGATTTTAACAAATGTAAAGCGCGTTACAAATGTAATTAATAATTATTATTTATTATTTATATATATATATATATATATATATATATATATATATATATATATATATATATATATATATATATATATATATATATATATATATATATATATATATATATATATATACACATATGTACTTAAACTAGTACTGCTAGGCTTATCTATACTGTGCAATACCTATGCAACTTGAATACTGCACTTGAATAGTTGAATGCCAACATCTACGTACATACTATTTGCACTATTTTGTATTTATTCTGTAAATTAACTGAAATGCAACATAATTTAAACAAATTGTTTGTTATAATATGCATATGTTCTTTCTGTAATTATTTATCTTTTCTTATTATCTTTAAAAAAAAAAAAAATCTTCCTAACATTTCCAAGTAAGAATGCCGCTGTACTTCCACTGTGCACGTGACAACTTAACTTCTTGACATTGGAATATTTTTACAACCTTCTATCGTGTCGGTTATGAAAGATGAATCACACGTTGACATAAACAACAACAGGTGCAAGTGTAAACAAATATATCATTTTCAACTTTCCGAAGCATTTTGCTTGTAATGTCATGATTTTCAGCACTTTTAATAGCCACTTTTATTCATTTATTATTATTATTTTTTCCAGTTTTGGTGACGGCGTGGCCATGCTGGACGTTGTTCATCGGCATTGCTAGATTCTTTGATAGAAGGCTGTTGAGCTGATGGGACTGAATCATCATTAACAAGCCAACAGACACAGGAACAGCCCCCCCCCCCCCCCCCACCTCCCACCCCCCTTTCTCTGGTCTCAATTCCCAGCATAGACACTAACCTCTTTCACTCCGTCATCAGCCTGACTCTCTCTCCCTCTCTCCCTCCACCGACTCCAGCTTACAACAGCACCGCTCATTGTTCCGGGTCCCCCCCCCCGACCCCCACCCCTCTCCTAAGCCCCCCCTACCAACCCAACTGTTGACCAACAACTCCGCTCGCACATTAAAACGGAGAGCAGGGCAACAGGGGTTGTCCTAATTTACAAGATGACACATCCAGAATTGTATGCTGATGAAAGGAAGGGGCTGGGTTGAAAAAGACACGTTACTGAGGATGAGTCCCAACAAACTATTTAAAAAAAGGGACACCTATTGTTGGTGACATTACTGAAACACCTTCAGTTATGATGTTTAATGTTCAATCGTCCATACAGTCGTGGTCAAAAGTTTACATACGCTTGTAAAGAACATAAAGTCATGGCTGTCTTGAGTTCCAATCATTTCTTCAACTCTTATTTTTTTGTGATAGAGTGATTGGAGCACATACTTGTTGGTCTGTTATGGTTACTGAGGGGGAGGTGACGGCAACAGACACCAGGGGCTGATGTAGCTCTATAGATTTATTACATACTTGTTGGTCACAAAAAAACATTCATGAAGTTTGGTTCTATTTATGAATTTATTATGGGTCTACTGAAAATGTGAGCGAATGTGCTGGGTCAAAAGTATACATACAGCAATGTTAATATTTGCTTACATGTCCCTTGGCAAGTTTCACTGCAATAAGGCGCTTTTGGTAGCCATCCACAAGCTTCTGCTTGAATTTTTGACCACTCCTCTTGACAAAATTGGTACAGTTCAGCTAAATGTGTTGGTTTTCTGACATGGACTTGTTTCTTCAGCATTGTCCACACGTTTAAGTCAGGATTTTGGGAAGGCCATTCAAAAATCTTCATTCTAGCCTGATTTAGCCGTTCCTTTACCACTTTTGACGTGCGTTTGGGGTCATTGTCCTGTTGGAACACCCAACTGCACCCAAGACCCAACCTCCGGGCTGGTATAAATACATGTTTTCTGTTTGTCGTGTGTGTGTGTGTGTGTGTGTGTGTGTGTGTGTGTGTGTGTGTGTGTGTGTGTGTGTGTGGTTGTCCTGAAGAATTTGGAGGTAATCCTCCTTTTTCATTGTCCCGTTTACTCTCTGTAAAGCACCAGTTCCATTGGCGGCAAAACATATATATATATATATATATACATATTTATTTTATTTCTGTTATTAATTTTGGCCGAAGGGAGCGCATTTCAATTTCTTACACACACTTGTTATTACATATGTTGGCCAGGAGGGGGCACTTGAAATTTTTACTCACACTTGTTATTTCATATGTTGACCAGAGGGGAAGCACTTGAAATTTTTGCACACACTTGTTATTTCATATGTTGACCAGAGGGGGAGCACTTGACATTTTTACACACACTTGTCATTTCATGTGTTGACCAGAGGGGGCGCACTTCAAATTTTTAAACACACTTGTTATTTCATATGTTGACCAGAGGGGGAGCACTTTTAAAAACGACACACAGTCAATTTGAAAAATCCCTCCTTCTTGGGACCACCCTCATTTTGATCGATTTCACCACCAGGGGTGCAAATGTGATTTCTATTTTTTTTAGTTTTTTGTAATGTGCTTAAGGCCGATGACACACAGATGGCCCCTGTGCCGCACTTTGGGCAACCCAGCTGTAGAAGCTAACTGTTAATGGCCACTATAGTCTTAGTACTGTAGTGCAGTGGTCCCCAACCACCGGGCCGCGGACCGATTGGTACCGGGCCGCGCAAGAAATTTTATTTAAAAAAAAAAAAAAAAAAATTTTTTTAATTTTTTTTAAAAATTAAATCAACATAAAAAACACAATATATACATTATATATCAATATAGATCAATACAGTCTGCAGGGATACAGTCCGTAAGCACACATGATTGTATTTCTTTATAAAAATAAAGAAAAATAAAAAATAAAATAAAATAAAATCCCCCCCCCCCCCCCCCCCCCACAGGTCTGGCTATAAGAATAAAAACAACAGTTTTCTTTAAATGTTATTTAACAACAAGATTTGTGTCACTGGTCTCAGAAAATAACACAAGCTTTAATTCAAACTCCATAAGGCAACACATTAAGTTAGTGTCTCAGAGGGTGAGATAACTCCTGGAAATTACTGGCTTAAAACTGCCAAAAAGTAAAGATATGTGTGTCCAAGTTAAAGGAAAAGACCGGCTTTCTTCTTCTAATGGATTTATTACAATCTTTGCAAGCTGGGTAACGTTTGCTGTGGTCTGGAACAACATGGCACTCAATCAGAAAATCAGCCAATATTACACACAGATAATGGGTCATGAGACATGCAAGTATCAATTAAATACACAGAGGACATAAGTAAGTAAAGGAAATTAAATTAAGTCAAATATACCAACAAACGAGACATAATGATGCAATATGTACACACAGCGAGCCTACATAATAATAAAAATAGCTTAGATTTATATAGCGCTTTTCTAGACACTCAAAGCCCTTCACAGAGAAGTGAGAACCCAAATAAATAAATAGCATGGATTACCCCAAAAGGGATACGTGGTAGAAAATGGATGGATGGATGGATATTAGCACTCCACGCAAGTCAATAACATCAACAAAGCTCACCTGTGTGCATTCACGCACGGCATAAAGCGTTTGGTGGACAAAATGAGACAAAGAAGGAGTGGCACGAAACACGTCTTTCTGTGGCAGCGACGGAGAAAGTTGTTCGCGTAAACCAGGGGTGTCCAAACTTTTTCCACCGAGGGCCGCAAAGTGAAAAATCAAAGCATGTGGGGGCCATTTTGATATTTTTTCCTTCTTTTAAAACCAATACAATATATAGTTGGTTTTTTTAACTGTATGGCTTTCCTCAAATTTGGTCCTCGGTACTCAGGAGGGTTTCAGTCATAAAAATGTTAGAAATAAGTAGTAATTACATTTTTTTTTTTTTTTTTTTATTCAACGCTTAAATCTCAAGATCAACTTCCGGTCTGTCTGTCGTTATAAAGTTTTTAAAAATGTTGTTTTTATGTTTAAGCCCTTCATGTCAAAACCCTTATATATATATATATATATATATATATATATATATATATATATATATATATATATATATATGGCAAACACACAAACTATGCAACATTTTCCCCAAAAACATTTCAAGGTGGAACATTTGATGTGAAGTAATTGGAGCCTTAAATAGGTCAATAATTCATAACAATAAAAAAAGAAAAAGTGTTGAAAATAAGCCAAATTTATATTTATATTTTTTACTTTTAACGCTTAAGCCTGTAGATCTGTTGATTATAAGATTTTATAATTTTTTTTCATATTTTTTTGTTTGTTTAATGCCCTTTTTGTGAAAGAAAAGTTTGTTATTGTTATTGTTGAAAAGTAATTGGAGCCTTCAATAGGTCAATAACAGTCCGCATGGCAGCTTTGTGTATTAGTGTCAACATTGCAACTTTTTCCTTGTTACATTTCACCTGTTTACTCTTTTATTACACTTTTGTATGTTTTTATGTTTGATTATAGTATTTCCTGAATGTGCCTGGGGCCATTAACAAATTAGCTGGGGGCCACAATAACCCTCTGGCCGCACTTTGGACACCACTGGCGTAAACAAACTATGGTGAGTTCAAGGACCGCCGAAATTAGTAGGACAAAACGGCGCTGGACAAATCCTGTCATCAGTGAAGCATACACACAAACATATTAAACAGTAGGATTTCTAACAACTACTCCTGGCTCCCTGTGCATTACCGAATCAATTTTAAACTCCTTTTATTTGTTTTTAAATGTCTAAAAAACCTCGCACCAACATATCTCTCCGACCTCCTTCAGCCTTACTGCCCCACCCGATCCCTAAGATCAGCCGATCAGCTGCTACTGACGGTCCCTGACACAAGGCTGAAGCTTAGAGGTGACAGAGCTTTCGCCGCTGCTGCTCCCAAGCTCTGGAACGACCTACCTCTGAGTGTTAGACAAGCCTCCTCTCTTCCTGTTTTTATATCTCTCTTAAAAACATACTTTTATTCCATGGCTTTTAACACTGAGTGATCTCCATCCTGCTATGGCGCCCCATAATACACCTGCTGTCAACCTGTTTTTATGTTTTATTTATTTTATTTATTTATTTTTTATCGTGTTCTGTTTCTGTTGTGTTGTGTTTGCTCGGTTCTCGTATTATCTTTTAACTTGCCCATTGTACAGCACTTTGGCTACCCCTGTGGTCAATTTTAAATGTGCTTTATAAATAAAGTTGATTTGATTTGATTTGATTTGAACTAGGAATGTTTGTGTCATGTTTGTCCTTCCACAGAAACATTATTAAAACAATATTTGTTGTTTTAATAAAGTTTCATTTTTTGAAAAAGCTCCAGGGAGCCACTAGGGCGGTGCTAAAGAGCCGCGGGTTGCTGACCCCCGGGTTAATATACACTATAAGTACGCAAAAGTATTTGTCCACCCATCCAAATGATAAGAGTCAGGTGTCCTAATCACAGGTGTATAAAATCAAGCACTTAGGCATGGAGACTGTTCCTACAAACATTTGTGAAAGAACGGGCCGCTTTCAGTGATTTCCAGCGTGGAACTGTCATAGGATGCCACCTGTGCAACAAATTCAGTCCTGAAATTTCCTCGCTCCTAAATATGTATAAATGTTTATTTGAAATAGGGACAGATACAGAAACATAGATATCTGAATCAGTTATCCAATGTACCGTATTTTTCGGACTATAAGTCGCACCGGCCGAAAATGCATAATAAAGAAGGAAAAAAACATGTATATAAGTCGCACTGGAGTATAAGTCGCACTGGAGTATAAGTCACATTTTTGGGGAAATGTATTTGATAAAAGCCAACACCAAGAATAGACATTTGAAAGGCAATTTAAAATAAATAAAGAATAGTGAACAACAGGCTGAATAAGTGTACGTTATATGAGGCATAAATAACCAACTGAGAAGGTGCCTGGTATGTTAACGTAACATATTATGGTGAGAGTCATTCAAATAACTATAACATATAGAACATGCTATACGTTTACCAAACAATCTGTCACTCCTAATCGCTAAATCCCATGAAATCTTATACGTCTAGTCCAGGGGTCGGCAACCTGCGGCTCTAGAGCCGCATGCGGCTCTTTAGCGCCGCCCTAGTGGCTCTCTGAAGCTTTTTAAAAAATGTATGAAAAATGGAAAAAGATGAGGGGAAAAAACATATATATATTTTTTTAATATGGTTTCTGTAGGAGGACAAACATGACACAAACCTCCCTAATTGTTATAAATCACACTGTTTATATTAAACATGCTTCACTGATTCGAGTATTTGGCGGGCACCGTTTTGTCCTACTAATTTTGGCGGTCCTTGAACTCACCTTTAGTTTGTTTACATGTAGGGATGTCCGATAATATCGGCCGATAAATGCGTTAAAATGTAATATCGGAAATTATCGGTATCGTTTTTTTTTATTATCGGTGTCGTTTTTTTTTTTTTTTTTTTTTTAAATTAAATCAATATAAAAAACACAAGATGCACCAACCCAAAAAACCTCCCTCCTCATTCACACAAAAGGGTTGTTTCTTTCTGTTATTAATATTCTGGTTCCTACATTATATATCAATATATATCAATACAGTCTGCAAGGGATACAGTCCGTAAGCACACATGATTGTGCGTGCTGCTGGTCCACTAATAGTACTAACCTTTAACAGTTAATGTTACTCATTTTCATTAATTACTAGTTTCTATGTAACTGTTTTTATATTGTTTTACTTTCTTTTTTATTAAAGAAAAT
>NC_084749.1:47709936-47809358 GCF_033978785.1 Entelurus aequoreus | reverse complement strand
TATATATATAATATATATATATATACATATTATTTTATTTCTGTATATAAATTTTGCGCCGAAGGGAGAGCATTTCAATTCTTACACACACTTGTTATTACATATGTTGGCAGGAGGGGCACCTCGAAATCTTCTTACCCTCACACACACACACACACACACACACACACACACACACACACACACACACACACACACACACACGACAAACAGAAAACATGTATTTATACCAGCCGGAGGTTGGGTCTTGGGTGCAGTTGGATGTTCCAACAGGACAATGACCCCAAACGCACGTCAAAAGTGGTAAAGGAACGGCTAAATCAGGCTAGAATGAAGATTTTTGAATGGCCTTCCCAAAATCCTGACTTAAACGTGTGGACAATGCTGAAGAAACAAGTCCATGTCAGAAAACAAACACATTTAGCTGAACTGCACCAATTTTGTCAAGAGGAGTGGTCAAAAATTCCAGCAGAAGCTTGTGGATGGCTACCAAAAGTGCCTTATTGCAGTGAAACTTGCCAAGGGACATGTAATCAAATACTAACATTGCTGTATGTATACTTTTGACCCAGCACATTCGCTCACATTTTCAGTAGACCCATAATAAATTCATAAATAGAACCAAACTTCATGAATGTTTTTTTGTGACCAACAAGTATGTAATAAATCTATAGAGCTACATCAGCCCCTGGTGTCTGTTGCCGTCACCTCCCCCTCAGTAACCATAACAGACCAACAAGTATGTGCTCAATCACTCTATCACAAAAAAATAAGAGTTGTAGAAATGATTGGAAACTCAAGACAGCCATGACATTATGTTCTTTACAAGTGGATGTAAACTTTTGACCACGACTGTATGGATGATTGAACATTAAACATCATAACTGAAGGTGTTTCAGTAATGTCACCAACAATAGGTGTCCCTTTTTTTAAATAGTTTGTTGGGACTCATCCTCAGTAACGTGTCTTTTTCAACCCAGCCCCTTCCTTTTATCAGCATACAATTCTGGATGTGTCATCTTGTAAATTAGGACAACCCCTGTTGCCCTGCTCTCGTTTTAATGTGCGAGCGGAGTTGTTGGTCAACAGTTGGTTGGTAGGGGGGGGCTTAGGAGAGGGGTGGGGGTCAGGGGGGGGGGGGGACCCGGAACAATGAGCGGTGCTGTTGTAAGCTGGAGTCGGTGGAGGAGAGAGGGAGAGAGAGTCAGGCTGATGACGGAGTGAAAGAGGTTAGTGTCTATGCTGGGAATTGAGACCAGAGAAAGGGGGGTGGGGGGTGGGGGGGGGCTGTTCCTGTGTCTGTTGGCTTGTTAATGATGATTCAGTCCCATCAGCTCAACAGCCTTCTATCAAAGAATCTAGCAATGCCGATGAACAACGTCCAGCATGGCCACGCCGTCACCAAAACTGAAAAAATAAATAATAATAAATGAATAAAAGTGGCTATTAAAAGTGCTGAAAATCATGACATTACAAGCAAAATGCTTCGGAAAGTTGAAAATGATATATTTGTTTACACTTGCACCTGTTGTTGTTTATGTCAACGTGTGATTCATCTTTCATAACCGACACGATAGAAGGTTGTAAAAATATTCCAATGTCAAGAAGTTAAGTTGTCACGTGCACAGTGGAAGTACAGCGGCATTCTTACTTGGAAATGTTAGTAAGATTTTTATTTTTTTTAAAGATAATAAGAAAAGATAAATAATTACAGAAAGAACATATGCATATTATAACAAACAATTTGTTTAAATTATGTTGCATTTCAGTTAATTTACAGAATAAATACAAAATAGTGCAAATAGTATGTACGTAGATGTGGCATTCAACTATTCAAGTGCAGTATTCAAGGTGCATAGGTATTGCACAGTATAGATAGCCTAGCAGTACTAGTTTAAGTACATATGTATATATATATATATATATATATATATATATATATATATATATATATATATATATATATATATATAAATAATAAATAATAATTATTAATTACATTTGTAACGCGCTTTGCATTTGTTAAAATCTCAAAGTGCTACAAAGTATAACAAAATAAAAAATAGAAAGTTATAATATATAATAAAAAATAAAAATACAAATGAAAACATGAAAAAACACTTCATAAAACACTAGATAAAACAGAACCATAGATACAAATAGAAATAAAAACATGAAAGCACTGGATAAAACAGATAGTAAAAAATATATATATATAGATAATATATACTATTATGTTATAATATATATATATATATATATATATATATATATATATATATATATATATATTATATATATATATATATATATATATATATATATATATATATATATGTATATATATGTATGATATATATATATATATATATATATATATATATATATATATATATATATATATATATATATATATATGTATATATATATATATATATATATATATATATATATATATATATATATATATATATATATATATATATATATATATATATATATACATATATATATATATATATATATAATATATATATATATACATATATATATATACACGCAGTACAGGACACATATATTCCGATTAAATTAATTAAAAAATATATATATTTTTGGATTACACACACTTGTTATTTCATATGTTGACCAGAGGGGGAGCAGTTTTAAAAGCGGGGTGCAAATGAGACATTCTCTATTAGATGCAATGGTTTTCCATATTGGAACCATGATTTATGTCATCACTTGTTCACACCTCCTCATATGGAGGGTACTTTTCCTTGTTGATGTCTCAAGAAGGGTAGAAATACAAGAACACACACACACACACACACACAAACATTCTTGTAATTGTTCCCTTCTTCAGACCTCTGAAAAATGTCTACTTCTTTAGGACCACCCTTTCTAGATATATAAGATGTGTATTTACAACATTAATTATATATACCTACTATGCATATATAAAAAAGCTTGTTGTGAAAAATGAGTTGGAATTTCACAAGAAAAGGTCACAATTTCACAAGAAAAACTTTGAATTTGGGCAGTACCATAATAAAAGTCGTAATGTTATTAAACGCAAGTCGACAATTTGCAAGAAAAACTAAACATTTGTGCAATATTATGATAAAAGTCGGAATTTTACTCCATAATAATCGCAATTTTACAAGAAAAGCTTAATAATGTTGCAATTTTATGAAGAGTCGTAATTTTACTCGAAAAAAGTCACAATTTTATAAGAAAACTTCAACATAGTAATCAGGATTTTACTGGCAAAATTATCGACCAAAAGTCACAATTTATTTTTTTTTAAATCCCTATTTTACAAGAACAAAAAAAAATAGCAAAAAAAGTCGGAAATTTACATGACAAATGTCACCATTTTGCATTAAAAAGCAATAATTTTACATGAAAAAGCAATAATCTTACGAGAAAATATTGCAATGTTACAGAAACAGGAAGAATATGAGAAATGGTTCCAAATTTTATAAGAACAAAGTCGACGTATTGTGGGAAAAAGACTGCTTTTGAGTTCATTTATTTATTTTTTGGAATGTTTTTGTTTGTAATTGTTTTTTAATCTTCATTATTACTCAAGTTATCACAGTATGTCTATTTATATACATATCTGATTTGTTTTATTCGTTTTGGCCAAAGGGGGCGCATTTTAATTTCCTTACACACATTTGTTATTTCATATGTTGACCAGAGGGGGAGCACTTTAAAAGCGACATCACAGTCAATTGAAAAATCCCTCCTTTTTGGGACCACCCTCATTTTGATATATTTCACCACCAGGGGTGCAAATGAGACATTCTCTATTAGATGCAATGTTATTGGGACCATGATTATGTCATCACTCTGTTCACACCTTCCTCATATGGAAGATACTTTTCCTTGTTGTGTCTCAAGAAGGGCAGAAAATACAAGAACACACACACACACACACACACACACACACACACACACAACACACCAACATTCTTGTAATGGTTCCCTTCTTGAGACCTCTGAAAAATGCCTACTTCTTTAGGACCACCCTTTCTAGATATATAAAGATGTGTATTTACAACATTAATTATATATACTTACTATGCATATATAAAAAAGCTTGTTGTGAAACATGAGTTGGAATTTCACAAGAAAAAGGTCACAATTTCACAAGAAAAACTTTGAATTCGGGCAGTACTATAATAAAAGTCATAATGTTATTAAACGCAAGTCGACAATTTGCAAGAAAAACTAAACATTTGTGCAATATTATGATAAAAGTCTGAATTTTACTCCATAATAATCGCAATTTTACAAGAAAAGCTTAAAAATTTTGCAATTTTATGAAAAGAGTCGTAATTTTACTCGAAAAAAGTCACAATTTTATAAGAAAACTTTAACACAGTAATCAGGATTTTACTTGGCAAAATTATGACAAAAGTCACAATTTAATTTTTTTTAAATCCCTATTTTACAAGAACAAACAAAAAATAGCAAAAAAAAGTCGGAATTTTACATGACAAATGTCACCATTTTGCATTAAAAAGCAATAATTTTACATGAAAAAGTAATAATCTTACGAGAAAATATTGCAATGTTACAGAAACAGGAAGAATATGAGAAATGGTTCCCAATTTTATAAGAACAAAGTCGACGTATTGTGGGAAAAAGACTGCTTTTGAGTTCATTTATTTATTTTTTGGAATTGTTTTGTTTGTAATTGGTTTTTAATCTTCATTATTTACTTCAAGTTATTACAGTATGTCTTTATATACATATTTATTTGTTTTATTCATTTTGGCCAAAGGGGGGCACATTTTAATTTCCTTACACACATTTGTTATTTCATATGTTGACCAGAGGGGGAGCAGTTTTAAAAGCGACACACAGTCAATTTGAAAAATCCCTCCTTTTTGGGACCACCCTCATTTTGATAGATTTCACCACCAGGGGTGCAAATGAGACATTCTCTATTAGATGCAATGGTTTTCCGTATTGGGACCATGATTTATGTCATCACTTGTTCACACCTCCTCATATGGAGGGTACTTTTCCTTGTTGATGTCTCAAGAAGGGTAGAAATACAAGAACACACACACACACACACACACACACACACACACACAAACATTCTTGTAATTGTTCCCTTCTTGAGACCTCTGAAAAATGCCTACTTCTTTAGGACCACCCTTTCTAGATATATAAAGATGTGTATTTACAACATTAATTATATATACCTACTATGCATGTATAAAAAAGCTTGTTGTGAAAAATGAGTTGGAATTTCACAAGAAAAAGGTCACAATTTCACAAGAAAAACTTTGAATTCGGGCAGTACCATAATAAAAGTCATAATCTTATTCAATGCAAGTCGACAATTTACAAGAAAAACTAAACATTTGTGCAATATTATGATAAAAGTCGGAATTTTACTCCATAATAATCGCAATTTTACAAGAAAAGCTTAAAAATTTTGCAATTTTATGAAAAGAGTCGTAATTTTACTCGAAAAAAGTAATAATTTTATAAGAAAACTTTAACACAGTGATCAGGATTTTACTTGGCAAAATTATGACAAAAGTCACAATTTTATTTTTTTAAAATCCCTATTTTACAAGAACAAAAAAAAATAGCAAAAAAAGTCGGAATTTTACATGACAAATGTCACCATTTTGCATTAAAAATCAATCATTTTACATGAAAAAGTAATAATCTTACGAGAAAATATTGCAATGTTACAGAAACAGGAAGAATATGAGAAATGGTTCCCAATTTTATAAGAACAAAATCGACGTATTGTGGGAAAAAGACTGCTTTTGAGTTCATTTATTTATTTTTTGGAATTTTTTTGTTTGTAATTGGTTTTTAATCTTCATTATTTACTTCAAGTTATTACAGTATGTCTTTATATACATATTTATTTGTTTCATTCGTTTTGGCCAAAGGGGGCGCATTTTAATTTCCTTACACACATTTGTTATTTCATATGTTGACCAGAGGGGGAGCAGTTTTAAAAGCGACACACAGTCAATTTGAAAAATCCCTCCTTTTTGGGACCACCCTCATTTTGATCGATTTCACCACCAGGGGGTGCAAATGAGACATTCTCTATTAGATGCAATGTTATTGGGACCATGATTTATGTCATCACTTGTTCACACCTCCTCATATGGAAGATCCTTTTCCTTGTTGGTGTCTCAAGAAGGGTAGAAATACAAGAACACACACACACACACACACAACCTCCGCAGGCCTGCTGAGGAGGGGCAATCACCACCACAGCCACCAAATGTGCGGACAACAAAAGAGCAGCAGACCATGCAGCACTTTCACTTGTAGCTGCTCCCATCATGCAGTCACCTGTTGCCTCACGCTGCTGGCAGCTGCTCCACATTTCCCTTCGCAAACATTTTCCTAAGATGATATCGTCAGTTGCACATGAGCATCTATGCTTTCGTATATACCGACATTTTGGAAAGATGCTGTGATTTTGACCCCGTGAAGCTCCTTCATTGGAGCTGCATTGTGTTCTCTGCATCAGCAGCCAAGCGGTTGACCTTATTCCAGTACTAAAGTGACCAATTACAGTTACTTTTATACTCCTATTATTGACATGTTGTTTTAGGCCAGGGATGTCAAACTGAGGGCCATAACATTATTATTTATTATATTTATTATTCATACATTATTTGCATACATTAGACTTTGTCTAAGTCTAATATACAGTATGTGAATAATGTATAAATTGGCCTCTGGATTTTATTAATATTTATATATTTTTAAGTACACTGTTGATTTATGGACTGGACTCTCACTATTATGTTAGATCCACTATGGACTGGAGTCTCACACTATTATGTTAGATCCACTATGGACTGGACTCTCACACTATTATGTTAGATCCACTATGGACTGGAGTCTCACACTATTATGTTAGATCCACTATGGACTGGACTCTCACTATTATGTTAGATCCACTATGGACTGGACTCTCAAACTATTATGTTAGATCCACTATGGACTGGACTCTCACTATTATGTTAGATCCACTATGGACTGGAGTCTCACACTATTATGTTAGATCCACTATGGACTGGAGTCTCACACTATTATGTTAGATCCACTATGGACTGGACTCTCACACTATTATGTTAGATCCACTATGGACTGGACTCTCACTATTATGTTAGATCCACTATGGACTGGACTCTCACTATTATGTTAGATCCACTATGGACTGGAGTCTCACACTATTATGTTAGATCCACTATGGACTGGACTCTCACTATTATGTTAGATGCACTATGGACTGGACTCTCACACTATTATGTTAGATCCACTATGGACTGGACTCTCACTATTATGTTAGATCCACTATGGACTGGACTCTCACACTATTATGTTAGATCCACTATGGACTGGACTCTCACTATTATGTTAGATCCACTATGGACTGGACTCTCACTATTATGTTAGATCCACTATGGACTGGACTCTCACACTATTATGTTAGATCCACTATGGACTGGACTCACACTATTATGTTAGATCCACTATGGCACTATGGACTGGACTCTCACTATTATGTTAGATCCACTATGGACTGGACTCTCACTATTATGTTAGATCCACTATGGACTGGACTCTCACACTATTATGTTAGATCCACTATGGACTGGACTCTCACTATTATATTAGATCCACTATGGACTGAACTTTCACAATATTATGTTAGATCCACTATGGACTGGACTCTCACACTTTTATGTTAGATCCACTATGGACTGGACTCTCACTATTATGTTAGATCCACTATGGACTGGACTCTCACTATTATGTAAGATTTACTATGGACTGGACTCTCACACTATTATGTTAGATCCACTATGGACTGGACTCTCACACTATTATGTTAGATCCACTATGGATTGGACTCACACTATTATGTTAGATCCACTATGGACTGGACTCACACACTATTATGTTAGATCCACTATGGACTGGACTCTCACACTATTATGTTAGATCCACTATGGACTGGACTCTCACACTATTATGTTAGATCCACTATGGACTGGACTCTCACTATTATATTCGATCCACTATGGACTGAACTTTCACAATATTATGTTAGATCCACTATGGACTGGACTCTCACACTATTATGTTAGATCCACTATGGACTGGACTCTCACTATTATGTTAGATCCACTATGGACTGGACTCTCACTATTATGTAAGATCCACTATGGACTGGACTCTCACACTATTATGTTAGATCCACTATGGACTGGACTCTCACTAATATGTTAGATCCACTATGGACTGGACTCTCACACTATTATGTTAGATCCACTATGGACTGGACTCTCACACTATTATGTTAGATCCACTATGGACTGGACTCTCACACTATTATGTTAGATCCACTATGGATTGGACTCACACTATTATGTTAGATCCACTATGGACTGGACTCTCACACTATTATGTTAGATCCACTATGGATTGGACTCACACTATTATGTTAGATCCACTACGAACTGGACTTTCACAATATTATGCTAGACCACCTCGACGTCCATTGCATCCGGTCTCCCCTAGAGGAGGGGGGGGGGGGGATGTCTCCTACATATGCGGTCCTCTCCAAGGTTTCTCATAGTCATTCTCATTGACATCCCACTGGGTTGTGAGTTTTTCCTTGCCCTGATGTGGGATCTGAGCCAAGGATGTCGTTGTGGTTTGTGCAGCCCTTTGAGACGCTTGTGATTTAGGGCTATATAAATAAACATTGATTGATTGATTTATTGATTTCCAGGTGTTTGTGGGCCAGATGTGGCCTTGAGTTTGACATCTTGTGTTTTAAGGCTGAAATGATGCAGGATTTTTTTTATTTTAACTTTTTTAGCAATAATAAAACGATGAGGATTGTACTAAAAAGTCAGTCTATAGTTTTGCGAGTGATTTAAATACAATTGATTGTCATTTTTATTCATTTGTTGGGTGGTTTGCTGTAAAGTGAAGTATTTTTATTTAGACAAAAACATGTTTGGAAAGTATGATAATATAATATAATATTTTTTGCAGTACATGTATTTTTTTCTGTCAAAATTTTAAAAAAAATACAGTTAATGGAAAATATTAACACATACTTTATTGGCACATATATTATTTCCAGGTGTTTGCGGGCCAAATGTGGCCCCTGAGCCTTGAGTTTGACACCTGTGTTTTAGGCTTAAATTGATGCAGCTTTTTGAAGTTGAACTTTTTTTAGCACTAAAAAGTCAGTCTATAATTTTTTCCAGTGATTTAAAAAAATAATGATCTCATCTGATTTATTACTGGCAAAGTTATTTTTAGTGGCGCTTGCAGATCAGAGCGGCCACAGACCAGGACTGCCCTGACAAGGCTGGCTGCACGACAACAGGCCTTATATTGTTGTTAGTGGGGCTCTTCTCACAAATCCTCCTCTACACAACACCCCCCCAGGGGCCCGTGACCCCCCCCCCCACCCCCCACCCCCTGCCCCAACCCCAACCCCTCTGCACTTTCTCCTGGCCTATATGCTAATCTCGTGAAGAAGCAAAATAGGATTACGTTATCAGATGGCGCACAAAAAACCACACTTTATTTGGTCAATATGTGTGTTTTCTACGCTGACCCATATAAGTATAGGATAGTTGTGGAAAACTAAGGACTTTTCCTTCGTCTATTTATTTATAACTTTCTGGAAGAAAAACAAAATAGCCCTGTTAATACATAATACGAGTGTCCACTGCTATGGATGTGTTTTTATTATGTTTAATTTGCTGCAAAAAATACACATTTCTTTGTAAATTCACAGCAAATTGCTGCAGGCTAATATTTGTTTACTGTGAAACATCCTCACAGCAATTGACTGTATCTGCCAATTAGTGGTTAATTAAAGGCCTATTGAAATGATTTTTTTTAATATAAACGGGAATAGCAGATCCATTCTATGTGTCATACTTGATCATTTCGCGATATTGCCATATTTTTGCTGAAAGGATTTAGTAGAGAAAATCGACGATAAAGTTCACAACTTTTGCTCGCTGATAAAAAAAAGCCTTGCCTGTACCGGAAGTAGCGTGACGTCACAGGAGCTAGTATTCCTCACAATTCCCCATTGTTTACACCAGCAGCGAGAGCGATTCGGACCGAGAAAGCGACGATTACCCCATTAATTTGAGCGAGGATGAAAGATTCGTGGATGAGGAACATGAGAGTGAAGGACTAGAGTGCAGTGCAGGACGTATCTTTTTTCGCGCTGACCGTAACTTAGGTACAAGCTGGTTCATTGGATACCACACTCTCCTTTTTCTATTGTGGATCACAGATTTGTATTTTAAACCACCTCGGATACTATATCCTCTTGAAAATGAGAGTCGAGAACGCGAAATGGACATTCAGTGCCTTTTATCTCCACGACAATACATCGGCGAAATGCTTTAGCTACGAGCTAACGTGATAGCATCATGCTTTAACTGCATATAGAAACAAAAGAAATAAACCCCTGTCCGGAAGGATAGATAGAAAATCAACAATACTATTAAACCGTGGACATGTAAATACACGGTTAATGCTTTCCAGCCTGGCGAAGGTTAACAATGCTGTGCTAACGACGCCATTGAAGCTAACTTAGCAACTTAGCAACGGGACCTCACAGAGCTATGCTAAAAACATTAGCTCTCCACCTAGCCAGCCCTCATCTACTCATCAACACCCGTGCTCACCTGCGTTCCAGCGATCGGCAGAAGGACGAAGGACTTCACCCGATGCGTTTGGCGGCCCGTAGACGTAGGAAGTCAAGGTGAGGTCAGTGGCTAGCGCGGCTAGCGTGGCTAGCGCTCCAACAAAGTCCTCCTGGTTGTGTTGCTGTAGTCCGCTGCTAATACACCGATCCCACCTACAACTGTCTTCTTTGCAGCCTTCATTGTTCATTAAACAAATTGCAAAAGATGTCCAGAATACTGTGGAATTATGAAATGAAAACAGAGCTTTTTGTATAGGATTCTACGGGGTACCATCACTTCCGTTAAACTGACTTCGTCACGCGCATACGTCATCATACCGCGACGTTTCAGCCGGATATTTCCCGGGAAGTTTTAAATGTCACTTTATAAGTTAACCCGGCCGTATTGGCATGTGTTGCAATGTTAAGATTTCATCATTGATATATAAACTATCAGACTGCGTGGTCGGTAGTAGTGGCTTTCAGTAGGCATTTAAATGACACTTACAACTGAATGCTGTAGGTTTGCAGTTAATTGCAATAAAATGTACAAATTGCTGGTAACTTCACAAGTGTAATCGTTTTGTTGATTACCCTCTCGATTTGACAACCTACAGTAATTTGTTTTAATTTTTTAACACTTAAACGCTGCGTGAACTATAACAATATCATTCATTTTTCCAATCATAAATTTTGGTTATTGTAAAAATGATGTTCAATTTTGGGATATGCTGGTATTTTTTTTATGCTGTAGCCATTACCAAAGGCATCAAACTAAATTATTTTAGGCACCACATTTTCAGAAAGGACCAGGGGCTGGACTTCTCCTTTTCTTTTTTTTTTTTTCTTTTTTTTCCCTTTTTTTTTTTTTTTTTTTTTCATTCCATATTATTATTATTATATATTTTTTTGGAACCAGCATTCTCTGTTGTGCACATTTTGGTTGCTTTTAGTCTAATTATTTACATATTTCTGGGGGGGAAAAAAAAGACACAAGCCTTCAGGAAATTAAAATGCCTGTCTGTGTTTGCATTCATGGTCCAAATGATTCTATAGGGCGGGAGCACCGTGGTGCACAGGTGTCAAACTCAAGGCCCGAGGGCCACATCTGACCCGCCACATAGTTTAACATGGCCCGGGAAAGCCATGGAAATAAAGTGTGTCAATAAAGTACTAAATGTATTTGTTGGGAAGACTATGTCTCCCGGCTGGCCTGGGAACGCCTCTGGATCCAATGGGAGGAGCTGGACGAAGTGCCTGGGGAGAGGGAAGTCTGGGCTTCCCTGCTTAGGCTGCTGCCCCCGCGACACGATCTTGGATAAGCGGAAAAAGATGGATGAATGCATGGATTGTTGCTTTTTTACCAAATTTAAGAAAAAAATGTATGTACTAAGGTTGTACGGTATACCGGTATTAGTATAGTACCGCGATACTAATGAATAATATTCGGTACTATACCGCCTCTAAAAAGTACAGGTTTTTTTTATTATGGACCGAGTCCCTTTGGGACAGAGTACCATATTGTATTTCTAGCGTTTTATTATTATACCGCCGCCTCTTTGAGCTGTAATTTGACCCCCTTAACATGCTTCAAAACTCACCAAATTGGACAAACACATCAGGACTGGCGAAAATTGCGATCTAATCAAAAAACCAAACCCCAAAACTCAAAATTGCGCCCTAGCGCCCCCTAGGAAGAAAACACAGACAAAACTGCCTGTAACTCCCAGTAGGAATGTCGTAGAGACATGAGACAAAAACCTCTATGTAGGTCTCACTTAGACCTAGATTTCATACACTGACAACCCCCAGCAAAAATCAACAGGAAGTTTGCAATTCCCCCTTCAAAACTAAAGTTGTGTAAAAACAGTCACCTTTTTTTCAAACATTATCTCCTCTGAGCGCGTTTGTCGTGTCGGCTTCAAACTAGCACAGGAGAGAGATTGAACCCTTCTGATTAAAAGTTGATGAAAGAGTTTTAATTACTGCTCCGGTTTGGATTTTATGAGCCTTCAAAGTCGGCCCCGTCCATCGCTGCTTGCAGCTTTAATTTATTTATATTATGTTTATAAACTCAGGAAATACGTCCCTGGACACATGAGGACTTTGAATATGACCAATGTATGATCCTGTAACTACTTGGTATTAGATTGATACCCAAATTTCTGGTATCATCCAAAATTAATGTAAAGTATCCAAATAACAGAAGAATAAGTGATTATTACATTACAACAGAAGTGTAGATAGAATATGTTAAAAGAGAAAGTAAGCAGATATTAACAGTAAATGAACAAGTAGATTGATAATCCATTTTCTACCACTTGTCCTTAATAATGTTGACAAAATAATAGGTGTATAAATGACACAATATGTTACTGCATATGTCAGCAGCTAAATTAGGAGCCTTTGTTTGTTTACTTACTACTAAAAGACAAGTTTTGTAGTATTTTCACTATTTCATTTATGGACAAACTTGCAATAAAAAACACATGTTTAATGTACCTTAAGATTTTTTTGTTAAAATAAAGCCAATAATGCAATTTTTTCGTGGTCCCCTTTATTTAGGAAACTACCGAAAAGTATTAAAATAATATCAGGACAACACTAATATGTACTGCATGAAATTGCATATATTAAAATTAACTTATATCCGATCATGCAAAAAATATACTATTACATACACTGTAATACACATTTTTTGAGTAAAACAAAAATGAATACTTAAATATCTGTTTCACTTATGATTTCAAAGAAAATTATGTATCAATTTGTAATTAAAAAAACAACTAATAATAAAACATGCCTTTGCAATGGTGTGAGCGGTTATACCAGGGCTGTCAAACTGCTGTTCTAAATGTGTCCACTAGATGTCACAATAGCAATTCTTTGTATCCATGTAAATGATGCTACGTATGTAAAAAAAAAACAAAACAAAAAAAACACATGATGTTAGTGCACCAGTCGAGGAACATATGCTAAGTAACAAAGACTTAATTTAGAGTTGTTTGGACACTAGTGGAACA
The DNA here is from genome assembly GCF_033978785.1 of Entelurus aequoreus. NCBI lineage: Eukaryota > Metazoa > Chordata > Actinopteri > Syngnathiformes > Syngnathidae > Entelurus > Entelurus aequoreus. The sequence continues at coordinate 47,795,597 of NC_084749.1, read as the reverse complement.
TATTCTAAGTAACAAAGACTTAATTTAGAGTTATTTGGACACTAATGGAACATATTCTAAGTAACAAAGACTTAATTTAGAGTTATTTAGACACTAGGGAAACATATTCTAAGTAACAAAGACTTAATTTAGAGTTATTTAGACACTAGGGGAACATATTCTAAGTAACAAAGACTTAATTTAGAGTTATTTGGACACTAGAGGAACATATTCTAAGTAACAAAGACTTAATTTAGACTTATTTGGACACTAGGGGAACATATTCTAAGTAACACATACTTAATTTAGAGTTATTTGGACACTAGTGGAACTTATTCTAAGTAACAAAGACTTAATTTAGAGTTATTTGGACACTAATGGAACATATTCTAAGTAACAAAGACTTAATTTAGAGTTATTTAGACACTAGGGGAACATATTCTAAGTAACAAAGACTTAATTTAGAGTTATTTGGACACTAGGAGAACATATTCTAAGTAACAAAGACTTAATTTAGACTTATTTGGACACTAGGGGAACATATTCTAAGTAACAAAGACTTAATTTAGAGTTATTTGGACACTAGTGGAACATATTCTAAGTAACAAAGACTTAATTTAGAGTTATTTAGACACTAGGGGAACATATTCTAAGTAACAAAGACTTAATTTAGAGTTATATAGACACTAGGGGAACATATTCTAAGTAACAAAGACTTAATTTAGAGTTATTTGGATACTAGGGGAACATATTCTAAGTAACAAAGACTTAATTTAGAGTTATTTAGACACTAGGGGAACATATTCTAAGTAACAAAGACTTAATTTAGAGTTATTTGGACACTAGGAGAACATATTCTAAGTAACAAAGACTTAATTTAGACTTATTTGGACACTAGGGGAACATATTCTAAGTAACACATACTTAATTTAGAGTTATTTGGACACTAGGGGAACATATTCTAAGTAACAAAGACTTAATTTAGAGTTATTTGGACACTAGGGGAACATATTCTAAGTAACAAATACTTAATTTAGAGTTATTTGGACACTAGGGGAACATATTCTAAGTAACACATACTTAATTTAGACTTATTTGGACACTAGGGGAACATATTCTAAGTAACACATACTTAATTTAGAGTTATTTGGACACTAGGGGAACATATTCTAAGTAACAAAGACTTAATTTAGAGTTATAAGGAAACTAGGGGAACATATTCTAAGTAACAAAGACTTAATTTAGAGTTATAAGGAAACTAGGGGAACATATTCTAAGTAACAAAGACTCAGTTTAGAGTTATTTGGACACTAGGGGAACATTTTCTAAGTAACACATACTTAATTTAGAGTTATTTGGACACCAGGGGAACATATTCTAAGTAACAAATACTTAATTTAGAGTTATAAGGAAACTAGAGGAACATATTCTAAGTAAGAAAGACTTCATTTAGAGTTATAAGGAAACTAGGGGAACATATTCTAAGTAACAAAGACTCAGTTTAGAGTTATTTGGACCCTAGGGGAACATTTTCTAAGTAACAAATACTTAATTTAGAGTTATTTGGACACTAGGGGAACATATTCTAAGTAACAAAGACTTAATTTAGAGTTATTTGGACACTAGGGGAACATATTGTAAGTAGCAAAGACTTAATTTAGAGTTATTTGGACACTAGGGGAACATGTTCTAAGTAACAAAGACTCAGTTTAGAGTTATTTGGACACTAGGGGAACATTTTCTAAGTAACACATACTTAATTTAGAGTTATTTGGACACTAGGGGAACATATTCTAAGTAACACATACTTAATTTAGAGTTATTTGGACACTAGGGGAACATATTGTAAGTAACAAAGACTTAATTTAGAGTTATAAGGAAACTAGGGGAACATATTCTAAGTAACAAAGACTTAATTTAAAGTTATTTGGACAATATGGGAATATATTGTAAGTAGCAGAGATTTCATTTAGAGTTATTTGGACACTAGGGGAACATATTCTAAGTAACAAAGACTTAATTTAGAGTTATAAGGAAACTAGGGTAACATTTTCTAAGTAACAAAGACTTAATTTAGAGTTATTTGGACACTAGGGGAACATATTCTAAGTAACAAAGACTTAATTTAGAGTTATTTGGACACTAGGGGAACATATTCTAAGTAACAAAGACTTAGTTTAGAGTTATTTGGACACTAGGGGAACATATTCTAAGTAACAAAGACTTAATTTAGAGTTATAAGGAAACTAGGGGAACATATTCTAAGTAACAAAGACTTAATTTAAAGTTATTTGGACAATATGGGAATATATTCTAAGTAGCAGAGATTTCATTTAGAGTTATTTGGACACTAGGGTAACATATTCTAAGTAACAAAGACTTAATTTAGAGTTATTTGGACACTAGGGGAACATATTCTAAGTAACAAAGACTTAATTTAGAGTTATTTGGACACTAGGGGAACATATTCTAAGTAAAAAAGACTTAGTTTAGAGTTATTTGGACACTAGGGGAACATATTCTAAGTAACAAAGACTTAGTTTAGGGCCGAATCAGGCCCGCGAATAGGTTTGCTAAGTATAAAAATGAGCCGAAATTTTCGAATGAAATAAACTGCTGTTCTAAATGTGTCCACTAGATGTCGTAATAGCAATTCTTTGTATCCATGTAGATGATGCTACATATGTAAAACAAATAAAAATAAACCACATGATGTTAGTGCACCAGTCGAGGAAAATGATCAAACTACATAAATAACATCCTGTAATTTGATTTTGACATACATTTTTTATCTTGATAAGATTGAAAATTAACACCGATGAGTTGACTGATGAACATTATCACATAATTTATACAGAAAGTATAAATGACGACAAAAAAAGGTAGAATACTACTAGCCAACAACATTAGGATTTGTACATTTTCTGAATGTGCTTCCTTTTATTTGTAAACAAAAAAAAAAACAATCCGAATTCGTCTTTATTTTTAAGTTATCGTGTCGTGATTTTACCAGTCCGGCCCATTTGAGAGTAGATTTTTCTCCATTTGACACTCCTAGGTTATACATTTATATTCATATATATTCACTGCTAGAAACTAAACGCTGCTATAACTGCAATTTGACCCTCAAAGAAAATGAGTTTGACACCCGGGCTCGGGTTTTTAATTATATTCAATTGCTGCATAAAGTTGAAAAGTATTTCCCAAGTTTTGACTTGAACTTGGCCTGTTGTCATTCCCAGACCAGCAGTTGAGTAGTCCTGGCCTAAACACACTCCAATGGCCTTTCGCCACGTATAAACAAAGTACAAAAGTAATAGCCACAAACCACGCCCCTATGGCATTGCCAGAAAGAATGTAAATACATTTGTCTTATTTTTATTGTTTTTAAGGAGAGTATGACAAAAATGTAGCGGTTCACTGTGGCCCGGTCCGGAGTCGCGATTGGCCGTGAACCGCGCATGCCGTTAACGACGGAGCTTTATAAAGCTGTCAGCATTCAATGAGCCGAGATGATAAACGGAACTTGCCGCTGACGTGATGGTTGGCGGGGGTGTGGGGCGCGCGGGGGCCTGGAGCCACCTAGAACACACAGGCCTGACGGCATGCTGGCGTGTCAGTGTGTGGTCCTATTCACTGGGACTGTGCGTGTGTGTGTGTGTGTGTGTGTGTGTGTGTGTGTGTGTGTGTGTGTGTGTGTGTGTGTGTGTGTGTGTGTGTGTGTGTGTGTGTGTGTGTGTGTGTGTGTGTGTGTGTGTTGTGCAGGTGCAGGGAAAAGAAGCAGGCAGTGCTGTCTCTCCCTTTCTCTTCCACGTTTGCACCGTTCAGGCGGCAGTGAAGATGGCCGACAGTTCCCGCAAGGTTGCGGGTTGCGCGACGCGGATGCATAATCGGAGTAACATCAGCAAAAGATTTGCTGTGAATAAAATGGAGTAGTGGTCCCCAAGCACCGGTCCGGGGACCGGCGCCGGTCTGTAAAATCAGCAACAGATTCTCTGTGAATAATGTAGAGCAGTGGTCCCCAAGGACCGGTCCGGGGACCGGCACGGGTCCGTAACACCAGCAAAAGATTCTCTGTGAATAATGTCGAGCGGCGGTCCCCGACCACCGGTCTGGGCACCAACACCAATCCGTAACACCAGCAACAGATTATCTGTGAATAATGTAGAGCAGCGGTCCCCAAGCACCGGTCCGGGGACCGGCAACGGTACGTAACACCAGCAAAAGATTGTCTGTGAATAAAGTAAAGCAGTGGTCCCCAAGCACCGGTCCGTAACACCGGCAAAAGATTCACTGTGAATAATGTCGAGCAGCGGTCCCCGACTACCGGCACCGGTCCGTAACACCGGCAAAAGATTCTCCGTGAATAATGTCGAGCAGCGGTCCCCGACCACCGGCACCGATCCGTAACACCGGCAAAAGATTCTCCGTGAGTAATGTCGAGCAGCGGTCCCCGACCACCGGCACCGGTCCGTAACACCGGCAAAAGATTCTCTGTGAATAATGTCGAGCAGCGGTCCCCGACCACCGGCACCGGTCCGTAACACCGGCAAAAGATTCTCTGTGAATAATGTCGAGCAGCGGTCCCCGACTACCGGCACCGGTCCGTAACACCGGCAAAAGATTCTGCGTGAATAATGTCGAGCAGCGGTCCCCGACCACCGGCACCGGTCCGTAACACCGGCAAAATATTCTCAGTGAATAATGTCGAGCAGCGGTCCCCGACCACCGGCACCGGTCCGTAACACCGGCAAAAGATTCTCTGTGAATAATGTCGAGCAGCGGTCCCCGACCACCGGCACCGGTCCGTAACACCGGCAAAATATTCTCTGTGAATAATGTCGAGCAGCGGTCCCCGACCACCGGCACCGGTCCGTAACACCGGCAAAAGATTATCTGTGAATAATGTCGAGCAGCGGTCCCTGACTACCGGCACCGGTCCGTAACACCGGCAAAAGATTCTGCGTGAATAATGTCGAGCAGCGGTCCCCGACCACCGGCACCGGTCCGTAACACCGGCAAAATATTCTCAGTGAATAATGTCGAGCAGCGGTCCCCGACCACCGGCACCGGTCCGTAACACCGGCAAAAGATTCTATGTGAATAATGTCGAGCAGCGGTCCCCGACCACCGGCACCGGTCCGTAACACCGGCAAAAGATTCTCTGTGAATAATGTCGAGCAGCGGTCCCCGATCACCGGCACCGATCCGTAACACCGGCAAAAGATTCTCTGTGAATAATGTCGAGCAGCGGTCCCCCGCCACCGGTCCGGGCACCGGCACCGGCCCGTAACACCAGCAACAGATTCTCTGTGAATAATGTCGAGCAGCGGTCCCCAAGCACCGGTCTGGACACCGGCACCGTTCCGTAGCACCAGCAAAATATTATCTGTGAATAATGTCGAGCAGCGGTCCCCTACCACCGGTCCGGGCACCATCACCGGTCCGTAACACCAGCAAAAGATTCTCTGTGAATAATGTCGAAAAGCAGTCCCCGACCACCGGTCCGGGCACCGGCACCAGTCCGTAACACCAGCAACAGATTCTCTGTGAATAAAGTCGAGCGGCGGTCCCCGACCACCGGTCCGGTAACCGGCACCGGTCCGTAACACCAGCAAAAGATTCTCTGTGAATAAAGTCGAGCGGCGGTCCCCGACCACCGGTCCGGAAACCGGCACCGGTCCGTAACACCAGCAAAAGATTATCTGTGAATAACGTCGAGCAGTGGTGCCCAAGCACCGGCGCCGGTCCGTAACACCAGCAAAAGATTCTCTGTGAATAATGTCGAGCAGCGGTCCCCGATCACCGGCACCGATCCGTAACACCGGCAAAAGATTCTCTGTGAATAATGTCGAGCAGCGGTCCCCGACCACCGGCACCGGTCGGTAACACCAGCAAAAGATTCTCTGTGAATAATGTCGAGCGTCGGTCCCCCGCCACAGGTCCGGGCACCGGCACCGGCCCGTAACACCAGCAACAGATTCTCTGTGAATAATCTAGAGCAGCGGTCCCCAAGCACCGGTCTGGGCACCGGCACCGTTCCGTAGCACCAGCAAAATATTATCTGTGAATAATGTCGAGCAGCGGTCCCCTACCACCGGTCCGGGCACCATCACCCGGTCCGGGCACTGGCACCGGTCCGTAACAAAGACTTAATTTAGAGTTATTTGGACACTAGGGGAACACATTCTAAGTAACAAAGACTTAATTTAGAGTTATAAGGACACTAGGGGAACATATTCTAAAAAACAATTACTTAATTTAGAGTTAACACCAGCAAAAGATTATCTGTTAATAATGTCAAGCAGCGGTCCCCGACCACCGGTCCGGGCACCGGCACCGGTCCGTAACACCAGCAAAAGATTCTCTGTGAATAATGTCAAAAAGCAGTCCCCGACCACCGGTCCGGGCACCGGCACCAGTCCGTAACACCAGCAACAGATTTTCTGTGAATAAAGTCGAGCGGCGGTCCCCGACTACCGGTCCGGTAACCGGCACCGGTCCGTAACACCAGCAAAAGATTATCTGTGAATAATGTCGAGCAGTGGTCCCCAAGCACCGGCGCCGGTCCGTAACACCAGCAAAAGATTCTCTGTGAATAATGTCGAGCAGGGGTCCCCGACCACCGGTCCGGGCACCGGCGCCGGTCCGTAAAACCAGCAAAAGTTTCTCTGTGAATAATGCCGAGCGACGGTCCCCGATCACCGGTCCGTGTACCGGCGCCGGTCCGTAACACCAGCAAAACATTCTCTGTGAATGATGTCGAGTGACGGTCCCCGATCACCGGTCCGGGAACCGGCACCAGTCCGTAACACCAGCAAAAGATTATCTGTGAATAATACCGAGCAATGGTCCCCGACCACCGGTCCGGGCACCGGCGCCGGTCCGTAACACCGGCAAAAGTTTCTCTGTGAATAATGCCGAGCGACGGTCCCCGATCACCGGTCCGTGTACCGGCGCCGGTCCGTAACACCAGCAAAATATTCTCTGTGAATGATGTCGAGTGGCGGTCCCCGACCACCGGTCCGGGAACCGGCACCAGTCCGTAACACCAGCAAAAGATTCTCTGTGAATAATACCGAGCGATGGTCCCCGACCACCGGTCCCGGCACCGGCGCCGGTCCGTAACACCAACAAAAGATTCTCTGTGAATAAAGTCGAGCGGCGGTCCCCGACCACCGGTCCGGGAACCGGCACCGGTCCGTAACACCAGCAAAAGATTATCTGTGAATAATGTCGAGCGGCGGTCCCCGACCACCGGTCCAGGAACCAGCACCAGTCCGTAACACCAGCAAAAGATTCTCTGTGAATAATGCCGAGCGACGGTCCCCGACCACCGGTCCGGGCACCGGTCCGGGCACCGGCGCCGGTCTGTAACACCAGCAAAAGATTATTTGTGAATAAAGTCGAGCGGCGGTCCCCGACCACCGGTCCGGGAACCGGCGCCGGTCCGTAACACCAGCAACAGATTCTCTGTGAATAATGTAGAGCAGTGGTCCCAAAGCACCAGTCCGGGCACTGGCACCAGTTTGTAACACCAGCAAAAGATTATTTGTGAATAATGTCGAGCAGCGGTCCCCGACCACCGGTCCGGGCACTGGTACCGGTCCGTAACAAAGACTTAATTTAGAGTTATTTGGACACTAGGGGAACACATTCTAAGTAACAAAGACTTAATTTAGAGATATAAGGACACTAGGGTAACATATTGTAAAAAACAACGACTTAGATTAGAGTTATTTGGATACTAAGGGAACATATTCTAAGTAACAAGGACTTAGTTTAGAGTTATTTGGACACTAGGGGAACATATTCTAAGTAAAAAAGACTTAATTTAGAGTTATTTGGACACTAGGGGAACATATTCTAAGTAAAAAATACTTAATTTAGAGTTATTTGGACACTAGATGAACATATTCGAAGTAAAAAAGACTTAATTTAGAGTTATTTGGACACTAGGGGAACATATTCTAAGTAACAAAGACTTAATTTAGAGTTATTTGGACACTAGGGGAACATATTCTAAGTAAAAAAGACTTAATTTAGAGTTATTTGGACACTAGATGAACATATTCGAAGTAGAAAAGACTTAATTTAGAGTTATTTGGACACTAGGGGAACATATTCTAAGTAACAAAGACTTAATTTAGAGTTATTTGGACACTAAGGGAACATATTCTAAGTAACAAAGACTTAGTTTAGAGTTATTTGGACACTAGAGGAACATATTCTGAGTAAAAAAGACTTAATTTAGAGTTATTTGGACACTAGAGGAACATATTCTAAGTAACAAAGACTTAATTTAGAGTTATTTGGACACTAGAGGAACATATTCTAAGTAACAAAGACTTAATTTAGAGTTATTTGGACACTAGAGGAACATATTCCAAGTAAAAAATACTTAATTTAGAGTTATTTGGACACTTGAGGAACATATTCTAAGTAACAAAGACTTAATTTAGAGTTATTTGGACACTAGAGGAACATATTCTAAGTAAAAAGGACTTAATTTAGAGTTATTTGGACACTAGGGGAACATATTCTAAGCAACAAAGACTTAATTTAGAGTTATTTGGACACTAGAGGAACATATTCTAAGTAAAAAATACCTTATTTAGAGTTATTTGGACACTAGGGGAACATATTCTAAGTAACAAAGATTTAATTTAGAGTTATTTGGACACTAGGGGAACATATTCTAAGTAACAAAGACTTAGTTTAGAGTTATTTGGACACTAGGGGAACATATTCTAAGTAAAAAAGATTTAATTTAGAGTTATTTGGACAGTAGGGGAACATATTCTATGTAAAAAAAGACTTAATTTAGAGTTATTTGGACACTAGAGGAACATATTCTAAGTAAAAAAGACCGTATTTAGAGTTATTTGGACACTAGGGGAACATATTCTAAGTAACAAAGACTTAGTTTAGAGTTATTTGGACACTAGGGGAACATATTCTAAGTAAAAAAGACTTAATTTAGAGTTATTTGGACACCAGATGAACATATTCTAAGTAAAAAAGACTTAATTTAGAGTTATTTGGACACTAAGGGAACATATTCTAAGTAACAAAGACTTAATTTAGAGTTATTTGGACACTAGGGGAACATATTCTAAGTAAAAAAGACTTAATTTAGAGTTATTTGGACACTAGATGAACATATTCTAAGTAAAAAAGACTTAATTTAGAGTTATTTGGACACTAGAGGAACATATTCTAAGTAACAAAGACTTAATTTAGAGTTATTTGGACACTAGAGGAACATATTCTAAATAAAAAAGACCTCATTTAGAGTTATTTGGACACTAGGGGAACATATTCTAAGTAACAAAGATTTAATTTAGAGTTATTTGGACACTAAGGGAACATATTCTAAGTAACAAAGACTTAGTTTAGAGTTATTTGTACACTAGAGGAACATATTCTAAGTAAAAAAGACCTTATTTAGAGTTATTTGGACACTAGGGGAACATATTCTAAGTAACAAAGATTTAATTTAGAGTTATTTGGACACTAGGGGAACATATTCTAAGTAACAAGGACTTAGTTTAGAGTTATTTGGACACTAGGGGGAGTCACGTCATGACATTGCTGTTTTACAAGCAGACGAGCATGTTCAGCGGCGCACAATCACAGAGTACTTACAAGCAGACACAGAGTGGAGACAGAAAAGTGAGAACGGATGTATTTTGGTGTAAAAACTATAGATAAATGTAAAGTCATGTCAGCAGACTAATTAGGAGTCTTTGTTTGTTTACTGACTACTAAAATACAAGTTGTCTTGTATGTTCACTATTTTATTTAAGGACTTAACTGCAATAATAAACATGTTTAATGTACCCTAAGATTTTTTTGTTAAAATAAAGCCAATAATGCCATTTTTTTGTGGTCCCCTTTTTTTTTAGAAAAGTACCGGAAAGTACCGATACCAAAATATTGGTATCGTTACAACACTAGTTGCATATAATAATTGTGCTGAAGGTAGAAAATACACATCTCCTTTAGCCTGGTAAGTTAAAGTCCTGGTGTTATTGCACATAGTCCTATTACACAAGTAGTTAGCAATAATAGATGTATTTATGCGTGGAAAATTGGACCAAAAATATCACATTATTGTATGTATGTGTGTAATATCGCACACGATATGAATACATATATTTTAGAATGGAAATAGAAATCCACAGAAATATATTGGCACTAATGGCAAGTATTTCTAGCTTGATTACATATCCAGGCTTTTGTCGTTGATTGTGATGCATCACCTATAACCCATCAGAGACAAAAGCCCAACAAAAGCCTACTACTGGCAAAAAAACGAGTGGAAAAACAAAAGTCTATGGGGAGCTTTTTTTTTGCAATGGGAAAAGACCGGGGGCTCGCACTAATTAATGTAACGTTATGGTGAGTTTTTTTCATGAATGCATTTTCCATGCACTTATTTGCTATATTTATCTTGAAGGCCTGTCCGTGAGAAATAAAGCCTACATTAAACCCCTGATGTAGAGAATTAAATAGTATATGATTGCTCTCCTGATTTATTATCAATTGAGACCAACAATAACAGTTCATGGAGGTCTACAATTATAGTTTTCATTTAGGTGCATGCTGATAAAAAAAAAAGCTCTTTTGAAAGCGATCCAGAAGCAAGCCTGAATAACCACACACCATGGCGGGTTATCGTGTGTAACATCTGGGTTTTTGTTTTTTTGTTTTTTTCCACCCCCAGGCGAAAAAGGCAGAGGCGCGCTTACCACCTGTTGCAGTCCAAATATCCTCGGGCGCCAAAGACACGCTCAGCACGCGAGCACCGGAAGTGGTGGTCAGACCCGGATGGGGTGCTGGAAGGAGACAAAAACCAACCTTTTACCTCCCTTCACTTCTCATACGATGTTTTATGCGCATTTAGAAAGATAAACGACATGTTCACGGAATGATAAAGTTATGGACATTAGTTTAGACTATCGATATAGTGACTTTAATAAGGGGGGAATAAATCAAACCTAAACAGTGGTGCATTCAGGCACCTTCCATAGCATTGGAAGACAAAATGTTATAGTTTGTTACAAGGCTCTATAAAGGTTGTTTTACATTTTTTCCAACCCGAAAATATTTTATGCACATTTAGAAAGATAAACAACATGTTCGCCGAATGATAAAGTTATGGAAATTAGTGTAGACTATCGATATAGTGACTTTAATAAGGAGGAAGTAAATCAAACCTAAACAGTGGTGCATTCAGGCACCCTCGGAGGATTAGGAGACAAAATGTTATCGTTTGTTACAAGGCTCTATAAAGGATGTTTTACATTTTTTCCAACCCGAAAATATTTTATGCGCATTTAGGAAGATAAACAACATGTTCACCGAATGATAAAGTTATGGACATTAGTTTAGACTATCGATATAGGGACTTTAATAAGGGGGGACTAAATCAAACCTAAACAGTGGTGCATTCAGGCACCTTCAATAGCATTGGAAGAGAAAATGTTATCGTTTGTTATATGGGTCTATAAAGGTTGTTTTACATTTTTTCCAACCCGAAAATATTTTATGCACATTTAGGAAGATAAACAACATGTTCACCGAATGATAAAGTTATGGAAATTAGTGTAGACTATCGATATAGTGACTTTACTAAGGAGGAAGTAAATCAAACCTAAACAGTGGTGCATTCAGGCACCCTCGGAGGATTAGGAGACAAAATGTTATCGATTGTTACAAGGCTCTATAAAGGTTGTTTTACATGTTTTCCAACCCGAAAATATTGTATGCGCATTTAGGAAGATAAACAACATGTTCACCGAATGATAAAGTTATGGACATTAGTTTAGCCTATCGATATAGTGACTTTAATAAGGGGGGAATAAATCAAACCTAAACAGTGGTGCATTCAGGCACCTTCCATAGCATTGGAAGACAAAATGTTATCGTTTGTTATATGGGTCTATAAAGGTTGTTTTACATTTTTTCCAACCCGAAAATATTTTATGCGCATTTAGGAAGATAAACAACATGTTCACAGAATGATAAAGTTATGGAAATTAGTGTAGACTATCGATATAGTGACTTTACTAAGGAGGAAGTAAATCGAACCTAAACAGTGGTGCATTCAGGCACCCTCTGAGGATTAGGAGACAAAATGTTATCGTTTGTTACAAGGCTCTATAAAGGTTGTTTTACATTTTTTCCAACACGAAAATATTTTATGCACATTTAGGAAGATAAACAACATGTTCACGGAATGATAAAGTTATGGAAATTAGTTTAGACTATCGATATAGTGACTTTAATAAGGGGGGATTAAATCAAACCTAAACAGTGGTGCATTCAGGCACCTTCCATAGCATTGGAAGACAAAATGTTATCGTTTGTTACAAGGCTCTATAAAGGTTGTTTTACATTTTTTCCAACACGAAAATATTTTATGCGCATTTAGGAAGATAAACAACATGTTCACCGAATGATAAAGTTATGGAAATTAGTGTAGACTATCGATATAGTGACTTTACTAAGGAGGAAGTAAATCAAACCTAAACAGTGGTGCATTCAGGCACCCTCAGAGGATTAGGAGACAAAATGTTGTCGTTTGTTACAAGGCTCTATAAAGGTTGTTTTACATTTTTTCCAACCCGAAAATATTTTATGCGCATTTAGGAAGATAAACAACATGTTCGCCGAATGATAAAGTTATGGACATTAGTTTAGACTATCGATATAGTGACTTTAATAAGGGGGGAATAAATCAAACCTAAACAGTGGTGCATTCAGGCACCTTCCATAGCATTGGAAGACAAAATGTTATTGTTTGTTACAAGGCTCTATAAAGGTTGTTTTACATTTTTTCCAACCCGACAATATTTTATGCACATTTAGAAAGATAAACAACATGTTCACCGAATGATAAAGTTATGGAAATTATTGGAGACTATCGATATAGTGACTTTACTAAGGAGGAAGTAAATCAAACCTAAACAGTGGTGCATTCAGGCACCCTCGGAAGATTAGGAGACAAAATGTTATCGATTGTTATAAGGGTCTATAAAGGTTGTTTTACATGTTTTCCAACCCGGAAATATTTTATGCACATTTAGGAAGATAAACAACATGTTCGCCGAATGATAAAGTTATGGAAATTAGTGTAGACTATCGATATAGTGACTTTAATAAGGAAGAAGTAAATCAAACCTAAACAGTGGTGCATTCAGGCACCCTCGGAGGACTAGGAGACAAAATGTTATCGTTTGTTACAAGGCTCTATAAAGGTTGTTTTACATTTTTTCCAACCCGAAAATATTTTATGCACATTTAGGCAGATAAACAACATGTTCGCCGAATGATAAAGTTATGGACATTAGTTTAGATTATCGATATAGTGACTTTAATAAGGGGGGAATAAATCAAACCTAAACAGTGGTGCATTCAGGCACCCCCCGGAGCATTGGAAGACAAAATGTTATCGTTTGTTATAAGGGTGTATAAAAGTTGTTTTCCAACCCGAAAATATTTTATGCGCATTTAGAAAGATAAACAACATGTTCGCCGAATGATAAAGTTATGGACATTAGTTTATCCTATCGATATAGTGACTTTACTAAGGAGGAAGTAAATCAAACCTAAACAGTGGTGCATTCAGGCACCCTCGGAACATTAGGAGACAAAACGTTATCGTTTTTTACAAGGGTCTATAAAGGTTGTTTTCATGTTTTCCAACCCAAAAATATTTTATGCACATTTAGAAAGATAAACAACATGTTCGCCGAACATTATGGACATTAGTGTAGACCATAGTGACTTTACTAAGGGGGGAATAAATTAAACCTAAACAGTGGTGCATTCAGGCACCCTCCATAGCATTGCAAGACACAATGTTATTGTTTGTTTCAAGGGTCTATAAAGGTTGTTTTACATGTTTTCCAACCCGAAAATATTTTATGCGCATTTAGGAAGATAAACGACATGTTCGTCGAACATTATGGACATTAGTGTAGACCATAGTGACTTAACCAAGGGGGGAATAAATCAAACCTAAACAGTGGTGCATTCAGGCACCCTCGGAGCATTAGAAGACAAAACTTTATCGTTTGTTATAAGGGTCTATAAAGGTTGTCTTAATGTTTTCCAACCCGAAAATATTTTATCTGCATTTAGGAAGATAAACAACATGTTCACAGAATGATAAAGTTATGGGCATTAGTTTAGCCTATTGATATCGTGACTTTACTACAGAGGAAGTAAATCAAACCTAAACAGTGGTGCATTCAGGCACCCTCGGAGCATTAGGAGACAAAATGTTAGCGTATGTTACAAGGGTCTATAAACGTTGTTTTACATGTTTTCCAACTTGAAAATATTTGATGTGCATTTAGGAAGATATACAACATGTTTGCCGAATGATATAAAGTTGGGGGACATTAGTGTAGCCTATCGATATAGTGACTTTACTACGGATGAAGTAAATCAAACCTAAACAGTGGTGCATTCAGGCACCCTCGGAGCATTAGGAGACATTTTTTTGTATCGTTTTTTATAAGGATCTATAAAGGTTGTTTTCATGTTTCCCAACCCGAAAACATTTAGATAAACAACATGTTTGTCGAATGATAAAGTTGGGGGCATTAGTTTAGCCATTCGATATAGTGACTTTACTACGGAGGAAGTAAATCAAACCTAAACAGTGGTGCATTCAGGCACCCTCGGAGCATTCGGAGACAAAATGTAATCGTTTGTTATAAGGGTGTATAAAAGTTGTTTTCCAACCCGAAAATATTTTATGCGCATTTAGAAAGATAAACAACATGTTCGCTGAATGATAAAGTTATGGACATTAGTTTAGCCTATCGATATAGTGACTTTAATAAGGGGGAATAAATCAAACCTAAACAGTGGTGCATTCAGGCACCTTCCATGGCATTGGAAGACAAAATGTTATAGTTTGCTATAAGGGTCTATAAAGGTTGTTTTCGTGTTTTGCAACCCGAAATTATTTTATGCACATTTAGGAAGATAAACAACATGTTCGCTGAATGATAAAGTTATGGACGTTAGTTTAGCCTATCGATATAGTGACTTTAATAAGGAGGAAGTAAATCAAACCTAAACAGTGGTGCATTCAGGCACCTTCCGGAGCATTGAAAGAGAAAATGTTATCGTTTGTTACAAGGGTCTATAAAGGTTGTTTTCATGTTTTCCAACCCGAAAGCATTTTATGCGCATTTAGGAAGATGAACAACATGTTCGTCGAATTATACAATTATGGACATTAGTTTAATATCGATATAGTGACTTTACTGAGGAAGTAAATCAAACCTAGACAGTGGTGCATTCAGGCACCCTCCGGGCATTGAAATAGACCATTTTATCGTTTGTTAAAAGGGTCTATAAAGGGTGTTTTCATGATTTCCAACCTGAAAGCATTTTATGCGCATTTAGGAAGATAAACAACATGTTCGCCGAATGATAAAGTTATGGACATTAGTGTAGACTATCGATATAGTGACTTTAATAAGGAGGAAGTAAATCAAACCTAAACAGTGGTGCATTCAGGCACCCTCGGAGCATTAGGAGACAAAACGTTATCGTTTGTTACAAGGGTCTATAAAGGGTGTTTTCATGTTTTCCAACCCGAAAGCATTTTATGCGCATTTAGGAAGATGAACAACATGTTCGTCGAATTATAAAATTATGGACATTAGTTTAATATCGATATAGTGACTTTACTAAGGAGGAAGTAAATCAAACCTAAACAGTGGTGCATTCAGGCACCTTCCGGGGCATTGAAAGAGAACATTTTATCGTTTGTTAAAAGGGTCTATAAAGGGTGTTTTCATGATTTCCAACCTGAAAGCATTTTATGCGCATTTAGGAAGATAAACAACATGTTCGCCGAATGATAAAGTTATGGACATTAGTTTAGCCTATCAATATAGTGACTTTAATAAGGAAGAAGTAAATCAAACCTAAACAGTGGTGCATTCAGGCACCCTCGGAGCATTAGGAGACAAAATGTTAGCGTTTGTTACAAGGGTCTATAAATGTTGTTTTACATGTTTTCCAACTTGAAAATATTTTATGCGCATTTAGGAAGATAAACAAAATGTTCACCGAATGATAAAGTTATGGACATTAGTGTAGACTATCGATATAGTGACTTTAATAAGGATGAAGTAAATCAAACCTAAACAGTGGTGCATTCAGGCACCCTCGGAGCATTAGGAGACAAAACGTTATCGTTTGTTACAAGGGTCTATAAAGGGTGTTTTCATGTTTTCCAACCCGAAAGCATTTTATGCGCATTTAGGAAGATGAACAACATGTTCGTCGAATTATAAAATTATGGACATTAGTTTAATATCGATATAGTGACTTTACTAAGGAGGAAGTAAATCAAACCTAAACAGTGGTGCATTCAGGCACCTTCCGGGGCATTGAAAGAGAACATTTTATCGTTTGTTAAAAGGGTCTATAAAGGGTGTTTTCATGATTTCCAACCTGAAAGCATTTTATGCGCATTTAGGAAGATAAACAACATGTTCGCCGAATGATAAAGTTATGGACATTAGTTTAGCCTATCAATATAGTGACTTTAATAAGGAAGAAGTAAATCAAACCTAAACAGTGGTGCATTCAGGCACCCTCGGAGCATTAGGAGACAAAATGTTAGCGTTTGTTACAAGGGTCTATAAATGTTGTTTTACATGTTTTCCAACTTGAAAATATTTTATGCGCATTTAGGAAGATAAACAAAATGTTCACCGAATGATAAAGTTATGGACATTAGTGTAGACTATCGATATAGTGACTTTAATAAGGAGGAAGTAAATCAAACCTAAACAGTGGTGCATTCAGGCACCTTCCGGAGCATTGAAAGAGAAAATGTTATCGTTTGTTACAAGGGTCTATAAAGGTTGTTTTCATGTTTTCCAACCCGAAAGTATTTTATGCGCATTTAGGAAGATGAACAATATGTTCGTCGAATTATAAAATTATGGACATTAGTTTAATATCGATATAGTGACTTTACTAAGGAGGAAGTAAATCAAACCTAAACAGTGGTGCATTCAGGTACCCTCGGAGCAGTAGGAGACAAAACGTTATCGTTTGTTACAAGGGTCTATAAAGGTTGTTTGACTTTTTTTTTTTTTCCCAACTCAAAAACATTTCCAAAATACTGCGCGTTTTATCCCCCACTGGGAATATTGTAAATTACTTAATCAAAAACGATCACGCGTGACAGCCTCTCGTAATGACACTTGAACCGGCATCTTTCATCTTTTTTTTTTTATTATTTTTTTTTTACGATGACAAAATAATGTATTTGTTCCCCGGGGCCCCTCTATACATAAGCAGGTACATACGGACAAAGACAGGGTGGGGGAAAAGGCAAACACGTTTTATTACGTTGTTGTTTTTTTTGCACGTAAAATGTGTATCGCGGTAATCGTCTCGGATCAATAAATAATGGAGCAATGCCGACTATCATTTGACCTCTTGTAGGCCCGACTGGGACACAGACACGCATTGAGGGGCCTCTTCAAATATTCATCATGCCGGTTAATGTGAGCTGTGGCCCCCGGGGACCTGCAGCACTACAACGGCCCCTAATCTTAATCTACCTCGCCGTGCGCGCACACACACATATTCAGACACGCGTGCACGCGCGCGCGCGCACCAAACCAGATTTAAAACCGTTAGTAATTCAAAGCGAGCTGTTAGCTCATTTTAGGGATTATTCCCCCCCCCCCCACCCCATTTTATTGCTGGCTCTAAAACACTTTTTTTATTTTATTGAAGAGGTTTTGTAAATTACTGAGAGTTTGATTTTTTTTTTAAAACATACAATTTTTACTAAATAACAGGATGGAAATAATGAAAAAAAAAATATCAAAAAGCTTGTATAAATTCACCACGTATAAAGTTTTTCAATCATTTAAATTGTGATAATATTAAAAATTAAAACAAATAAAATTTCGTTAAAATGGTGAAAAAGTGACTCCTATTTTTGACCATTTTAATGAGATTTTATTTGTTTTATTTGAGTCAAAACGAACTGCAAAAAGTCACGGCCTTAATTAATTAGTTTCATAGTTTGAAATGAATCCGTGAAATTAAATAACTTTTTGTACTTTAAATAAATAAGTGACGCTGGTCATAACGATGGCAATCGCATTATTGACAATTAAACTGATGGCATTTAATAACACTAATTATAATAATAAACAGTGACATGACATTTTATTAAAATGATTGTTCCTATAACTGGCATCAAGTTTATTTTTAGAAGAGGAGCCACGTTTTTTTTTTTGTGCGTGTTTTGTTGGATTTATCTTCCCAACAAACTTGATGAGGGGTTTTACATTCACAGCATAAAGCACGAAATTATGATTATTATTATGACTAATATTAGTCAGCACTATATAGTGAGAACTCAACATGTGACACACACACACACACACACACACACTGCAGACACGTCCAATTAAAAAAAATCAAACAAACCATTTCAAGTATCCAAATTTCCAAAATTTATTCTTTTCAAACTGCATATTGAAAAAAAAAATATATACTCAGTTGAAATTGTAGCTGTTATAAGGATGGTATTAGTTTCAGTATGTACATGGAGTGGTTGGCTTCTGCGTACAGGCCAGAGTATTCTCTTTTTTTTTGTTTGTTTGTTTTTTTGTTTTTAAATACAACTACGGAAATGAATGATGAGCTAAAAACATAAAATATCACAGTAAATATACAGGAATTGTACAAATCAATAAGAAAAATAAAGAGCACAAGCGCCATACCTCAAACGGATGAAAAGTGGGAGACGGGGGAATATAAATTAACTTTTTTTTTTTATGATGTATGAGCGGGTGTGGGGTTGGAGGGGGGGGGGGGAGTATTATTACATTTTTTTTTTTTTTAGTTATTGACCTTAATTTAAAAAGAAGAAAAAAAAACAGTATTACCTGTTTCGTTTTTATGTCCCTTTTTCTTTCCCATGTAAATGAGCAATTGTTCAGTTTCGGCCAAACTGGCTTTGTTATATGAAGTTATATAATAAAAAAAATAAGGGGGAGATAAAAAAAAAAAATGTATTAAAAAAACGATGCAACCTCTTGATGGTTAATTAAGTCATCTGATTGTAATGTTTTTGTTTTTTTTGTTGATAAATACTGTACAAAAAAAAAAAAAAAAAAAAAAAAGGTGATTGCAATAATAAAACATTTTGATTGCGACTCCCACTTTCTCGTCTGGCAAACTTCATCCAGCAGTGCAGAGGTGAAGATCTTCCTCTACAGCTTCCTTTAAAGAAATGAAAAGGGAGGGGGGGGAAAAAATTGGTCCTTTTTTCCTTTTTTTTTGCAGGTGACTTTTATACAACTTTTCCCCCTGCAACCCCCATTTTTTTCTGTACAAAAATAGTCCAAAGTTAAGTAGTCCACTGTTTTATATATATATATATATATATATATATGTGTATATAAAAGTTTCCGTTTTTTTTTTTTTTCTTACATGTGTGTTAATGGCAGCGTGCCGTTGATCGTCGTCCCGGGCACGGTGCTCTGGTAGTGGCCGGACATGTGTAGCCTGGTCTGGGCCGTCTGCTCGCTGACCTCCGCCCCGGGCAGGTACATGCTGATCATGTCCCTCAGGTCCCCGCTCTGGCAGCCCGGCGCGCCCCGGTGCAAAGAGGAGGAGGAGGACGAGGTGACGATCGGCGGACTGGAGCTGCTCGACTCGGACTTGACTCCGGAGGCGGGCCCCATGGAGCCCAGCGCCGTCATGCCGCCGGGCGTGCCCTGCTGCGAGTAGGACATGGAGTAGGTCGGGGAGCCGTTCATGTAGCCCTGCGTGGTCATGCTGTTGTACTGCTGGAGGGCGCTCATGTCGTAGCGGTGCATGGGCTGCATCTGGCCCGGGTTGTGCGCGCTCAGCCCCGGGTGCTGGTAGCTCAGCTGCTCCTGCATCATCCCGTAGCCGCCGTTGGTCCAGCCGTTCATGTGCGCCGCGTAGCTGTCCATACGCTGGGCGACACCACCTCCGCCTAGCCCGGCCCCGACTCCACCGACCCCGGCGCCCATGCCGTTCCCACCGGGGCCCAGGAGCCCGCCCGGTAAGGTGTACTTGTCCTTCTTCATGAGGGTCTTGGTCTTCCGCCGGGGCCGGTACTTGTAGTCGGGGTGCTCCTTCATATGCAAGGCCCGCAGCCGCTTGGCCTCGTCGATAAACGGCCGCTTCTCGCTCTCCGAGAGAAGTTTCCACTCCGCGCCGAGGCGCTTGCTTATCTCCGAGTTGTGCATTTTGGGGTTCTCCTGCGCCATCTTCCGCCTCTGGCCCCGGGACCACACCATGAAGGCGTTCATGGGTCTCTTCACCCGCTCCGGGCTGTTTTTCTGGTTGGCGCCGGTTCCGGGCGTGTTGGGGTTGCCCGGACCCCCCGCGTTGGTCTGGGGCGCGGGGGGCTTCAAATCGGTCTCCATCATGTTATACATCAGGAAAAAACTTTTTTTTTTCTTTTTTTTTTTTTTCCTTTTTTTCACCGAACAGGTGAAAGTCCAAACAAGTTACCTGGAACTCTAAAAAGTTTGTCCTTTTTGGCACCCCTCAAAAAAAAAAAAAAAAAAACAAGCCTGGAAGCCGCCACACACACACACACACACTCACACACACACACTCTCTCACACACACTTATCCCGTCTCCCTCGCAGTGCTCGGTTAGTGTCCACAAAAACTTCTTCCCTCCGTCGCCAAAAAAGAGAAAACTTGCACTTTTTTTTTTTTTTTTTTTTTTCTTCCCACCTCTTTCCCGCGTGTGTACGCCTGACAAGTCCGGGTAGTTTTGGAACAAGTTAATAGACGACCATTCAAGTGACGCGGCTGTCAGCAAATAAATGGCCTCGACCTGGCCAATCAGAGACGACTTGCTCACCCTGACACGCCAATGGGAAGCTGTGATTAGCATAAAGGGGCGTGGCCTGGCGGGCTGGGGGGAGAAACGCACTCACCCCTGAAGCTGCCTTGGATGAGCTCATGCAAACAGTACATACAAATACATGCTTTTTAAGGGATTTTGTTTAATTATTTGTGCAGAGTGCAATTATTTTTTTTTTAATGTATATTAATTAATTTTTTTAATTATTTTTTTTAAATAAATGGCTGTGATAATAATGTCAATGAGGGATTTCTAATCACTGCTATGTTGGAATTATTATTAATACTGATACTGTTGACGTTATTCATTTTTGTTTGGCTACTTTTGGATTGTTTTGTGTCATGTTTGTGTGTCCTCTCAATTGCTCTGTGTGAATGTTCCTGGGCCGGGTTTGGTTTTGGAATTGGAATTGTATGATTGTGATAATGGTGTGTGTTGTTTTGTTGGATTTATAAATAAAATAAAATAAAAAAATATTTTAAAAAAAAAGTAATACTATTTTTTTTAATTTTTTTTTACGTTTTTTAACTATGTAAAATCAGTACAACGTCATAATTTCTCCATGTGGGGTAAATACATAATTAAAAAAAAGTTATATGTTTAATAATACATAGACAGTTACAACATTATATCATTAAAACATCCTTGCAATAAATAAATAAAAAGTTTGAAAATAGTTTGTCAATGGCCTAAAACCACAGTCATTTAAACAAAAGTCACTATACAACCCTAACTTAGGACCTGCAGAAAGGGAGGCCTATTATTATTAATACTATTTTTTGGGGGGTTTTGTGTTGTATTTTTCAGTACAAGTTCATAATTTCTCCATGTGGGGTAAATACATTGTAAAAAAGTTATTTTTTTAATAATAAAACGAGAGTTTCAACACGTAATAAATATGTATTTTCATTAAAACATCCCTTGCAATAAATTAAAAAAGTTCAAAAATAATTGGTCAATGGCCTAAAACCACAGTCATTTCAACTATACAACCCCCCCAATAACATGACAAAACTTAAATAAACTGTGTTAGTTGACTCAAAGCATTGGATTGTTGTGCTGTGTGTGCAGAAAGGGGGGCCTATCATCATTAATACAATTTTTATTTTTTGTTGTTTTTTTAAACTTTTTTGTGACTATGTAAAATCAGTACTACTTCATAATTTCTCCATGTGGGGTGAATAAATGATAAAAAAGTTGTTTTTAATAATAAAACGAGTTATAACACGTAATAAATATGTATTTTCATTAAAACATCTCTTGAAATAATTCAAATAAAGTTTGAAAATAGTTTGTCAATGGCCTAAAACCACAGTCATTTCAACAAAAGTCACTATAAACCCCCACAATAACATGACAAAACTTAAATAAACTGTATTAGTTGACTCAAAGCGTTGGATTGTTGTGCTGTGTGTGCAGAGAAGGGGGGCCTATTATTATGAATACAATTTTTTTAGTTTTTTGTTGTATTTGTTACGTTTTTGTGACTATGTCAAATCAGTACAAGTTCATAATTTCTCCATGTGAGGTAAATAAATAATAAAAACGTTTTTTTTTTTTTTTAATAATAAAACGAGAGTTATAACACATAATAAATATGTATTTTCATTAAAACATCTCTTGAAATAATTCAAATAAAGTTTGAAAATAGTTTGTCAATGGCCTAAAACCACGGTCATTTCAACAAAAGCCACTATAAACCCCCTCAATAACACGACAAAACTTAAATAAACAGTGTTAGTTGACTCAAAGCGTTGGATTGTGCTGTGCTGTGTATGCAGAAAGGGGGGGCCTATTATTATTAATACTATTTTTTAGTTTTTTATTGTTTTTTTTTTACGTTTTTGTGACTATGTCAAATCAGTACAACTTCATAATTTCTCCATGTGGGGTAAATAAATAATACAAAAGTATTTTTTAATAATGAAATGAGTTATAGCACGTAATAAATATGTATTTTCATTAAAACATCCTTTGCAATAAATCAAAAAAGTTTAAAAATAGTTTGTCAATGGCCTAAAACCACAGTCATTTCAACAAAAGTCACTATAAACCCCCTCAATAACATGACAAAACTTAAAAAAACTGTGTTAGTTGACTCAAAGCGTTGGATTGTTGTGCTGTGTGTGCAGAAAGGGGGCCTATTATTATTAATACTATTGTTTTTTGTTGTTTTTTTTACGTTTTTGTGACTATGTCAAATCACTACAACTTCATAATTTCTCCATGTGGGGTGATTAAATAATAAAAAAAGGTATTTTTTTGAATAATAAAACGAGAGTTGTAACGCATAATAAATATGTATTTTCATTAAAACATCCTTTGCAATAAATCAAAAAAGTTTAAAAATAGTTTGTCAATGGCCTAAAACCACAGTCATTTCAACAAAAGTCACTATACAACCATAACTTAGGACCCCCCCCCCCCCCCCCTCAATAACATGACACAACTTAAATAAACTTTGTTAGTTGACTCAAAGCGTTGGATTGTTGTGCTGTGTGTGTGCAGAAAGGAGGGCCTATTATTATTAATACATTTTTTTTTTTTACGTTTAAAATCAGTACAATTTCATAATTTAAATAAATAATAACAAAATGTACTCATCCTACCTCCCCCAAGTTATTCTTTAATAATTAAACACGTAATAAATATGTATTTTCATTAAAACATCCCTTGCAATAAATCAAAAAAAGTTAAAAAATAGTTTGTCAATGGCCTAAAACCACGGTCCTTTCAACAAAAGCCTAACTTAGGACCCCTCCAATAACATGACAAAACTTAAATAAACTTTGTTAGTTGACTCAAAGCCTTGGATTGTTGTGCTGTGTGCGCAGAAAGGGGGGCGGGGGGGGCTGCTTGTTGCTTTTTTTTTTTTTTTTTTTTTTTTTTTTTTTTTTTTTTAGCGTTGAAAAGACTTAAAGGTAATCCAAGATGTGTCCCCCTTTTGTTATGGTCAAGTTGAATGCCGACACACACAGAGGGGCTCATCTCAGCACAAATAGTGTGTGTTGTGTCTGAAGAAAGACACAACTCCACTACACTGTGTTGTTGTTGTTGTTATTGTTGTTGCACACGACACTGCGGATAAATAAAAGTGAGGATTTTTTATTTTTTTATTTTAAGGTAAATAAAAAAAAGCAAAACTCATGCAATCAGCCAATTAACATTACATCCGATTCTATTTATGTTCCCTAAATCAAACCAAAACCGAAAGAAAATTACCAACAATTAATAAAGCACGTTTTCCTTTCAATAATTCACTCAGATGTTGTTGTTTTTTTGGGGGGTCCAAAACTTTTGCTGTGGTGGACGCACGGCGTCCTGCTGCGTGACACCAGTGCCGTCTACTGGCCGGAGAAGGAACTACAGGCAAAGTTGAATTTGTATTTTGCCAGAATTGTTTTTTAAGTCTGTAAAAAAAAAACTAAACACATGCAAAAACACACACATTTGAGTTATTAAAACAAATTTAAATAAATAAATAATCGTTGTTTTTCCCCCCCCTCCAATCAAATATAGACCCATGACAAATGTAGCCCTACTTCACAGATACACACCTGATTTAATTGAATTAAATAATATCTGCCCATTCCATCATAATTGCACATGAATAGATCAAGCCTTGTTGTGTGTTTCAGCCATTTGATACAGGCGCTCATTATGGCGACCTTGCATAAGACGCGCGTAAAAAAAAAAAAAAAAAAGCCCGCAAGAGTCTCCGTACATGCAAGCCGAAGCTGCATGGCCGCATTATAATGCAAGATTGAAAAAAAGGGTCCGCTCGGCTGCTATCTGCATATCTGCATGCCGTCTGAGTGTGTTCCCCGCTACCTCTAATCTGTTTAGGATAATAAAGGAACAGCGGGGACCCGCGGCTCCCTGAAAGCGGGGGCCCCCATGCAGCCTATAGGCCGGGGGATTTGGCCCCTGCATCCACAAGCAGACGAAATTAAAGCTGTTGTTTGACAAAACAAGGGGGAAAAAACTAACAAGCTACCGATGCTGGCTTTTTTTTAATGAACCCAAATAATATAAACATTGCGAATAAAATATGGAACATAATTGTCATGTTTAACATTTTGGCTTATAACCAATTTCATGGTAATAATATTAATATTGCTTCATTTAATACACAAAACACAAATGGTGCATGCATCATTTTTTTATGATTATTTATTTTTATGTTCATTATTTCATCAGGAAATTCAACACATTTTTAGAATAATCTTAATTATTGAGTCCAAACTGGAATAATAAATGGCATGTTTTTTTTGCCACCAGGGGCCGTAGCATGCAGTCAATACCCGAGTCAAAAACATCCACAATATTTTGGAGAATCATTTCCCCCCCTTTTTTAAAAGGAGCCACTAAAATTGCACTGACATTTATAGCAAGAAGAGTTTTTTTTATTTATTATTTTTTTAATTTTTTTTTTTTACCGCACCTCTAATTATAGTTGAGAAAACAAATTCAAGTGTTTTCTTTATGGTACGCGACACGCACTAATTGCATTATGGCACCTACAAAATAAAACACGCGTTTAAGATTAAATATGGATTGTAAAATAAATAAATAAATAATAACAACATCAAAATAGTGATGGCTAATATTATTTGTAGAAATAATGAAATGCATATGAAATGCATACAAATAGATGGCCATTTCATGTATTATAGTTAATTGTTCTTATTGTAACAAGTTATTATTGTTGTTATAATTATACTACTACTAATAATAATCCTTACATTTTTTTACCACTTGTCCCTTTCGGGGTCACGGGGGGAAGGGATGGGTGTGTGCTGGAGCTTATCTGAGCGGCATTCGGGCGGAAAGCGGGGTACACCCTGGACAAGTCGCCACCTCATTATAATAATAATAATAATAATAATAATAATAATTATCATTCCATCCATCCATTTCCTACCGCTTGTCCCTTTTGGGGTCACGGGGGAGGGGGGTCGGGGGTACTGGAGCCTATCTCAGCGGCACTCGGGCGGAAGGCGGGGTACACCCTGGACAAGTCGCCACCTCAGTGTAATAATAATAATAATAATAATTATTATTATTATTCCATCCGTCCATTTTCTACTGCTTGTCCCTTTCAGGGTCACGGGGGGAGGGGAGGGGGGTGCTGGAGCCTATCTCAGCAGCATTCGGGCGGAAGGCGGGGCACACCCTGGACAAGTCGCTATCTCATTATAATAATAATAATAATAATAATAATAATAATAGTTATTATTATTATTTTGGTGTTTTAACCGGCCCGTCAAGATTTGCGGCCGAAGCCACTGCAACACCCACAATGTTTTTGTACTATTTCTGTACTTGTTTTGATCATTATTATTTCTTGATTGTATGTAAATGTTGCATATTATAGATAAAAGTTTATAAAATTCAAAAAAACAAACAAACAAAAAAAACCCACCCACAACTGTGACACTCACACGCACACGCACACACACCAACACTACCACACACACTTCCACGCAAACACACGCACGATTCAACTTACACTTTGGGAGTGTTGCGTCTTCCTCTCGTCGTGATTGGCAGACAAAACGCGGGGGGGGAGAAAAAAAAATAAAAAAAAAAATTGTCTTTTCAAATCTCCTCCAGTCGTACCACCGGCCCACGGAGTCCACGCGTGTCCGCCCGCGGAGCTCCGCTCGCCCGCCGCCACGTCTCCGATCACCCGTGGCGCCCAACACATTTTTCCTTTTTTTTTTTTTTTTCCTCCGTCTTCACCCCCAAGTCCGACTTGTTTCCATCCGGCCGGCGGCGCCTGGTATCCGGCGTGCATATCCGCGCGGAGCCGGTGGCCTCCACGTCTGCTCACCGCGCGCCCTGCCAGAAGAAAAAGGCGTTTATGGCGGCGCACAAAGTGAAAAAGGGGCCGATTTAAAAAGGAGAAGAATGCAAGCAAGAACAACAAAGTCAGTTATATTAAAGTGTGCGCCTCTCCTCTCCTCTCCTATCTTCCACCCCCCTAGCTTAGCCCACATAATGAGCAGGAAAAAGCTTTATATTTTGTTCACTGGGTATCCACAGATAATTTGAAGCCATTGTTTCTGCCACAGATGCTTCTTTTTATTACAATAACGCGGCTCTTTGTGAAGAGCGAGCCCACAATAAAAATCTAAAGCGTCCTCCTGAATAACCATTTTGTTCTCCCTTGTATAGGCGGAACAAAAGCCGCCGTGAGGTAATGGCCTGCCGCATTGAAAGCTCCAGAAAGGGGATTTGATAAAGATTCTTTTCGCTCTTTTTTTCCCTTCTTCTTCCTTTCGCAGTACACGGAGATGTCAAAGAGAAAGTGACACTGCATGGGAAGGAAGACAAATGTTGGAAAGTGCCTCAATTCTATTATCATCCAAAGCAATTTGGATGATGATGAAAATGAAATGATGAAATGAAAATGAAAATGATGAAAATGCAACAAAATTAATCTATTTATACAACTTATTATTCTTCTTCTTCTATTTATACAACTTATTATTATTCTTCTTCTATTTATACAACTTCTTCTTCTTCTTCTTCTTCTCCAGATTTTGCCGCGCTCCACCTTCCACATTTTTCACCCGATTCAAACCCTTCCAACTCCCAAAAATTCCCAGATTTCCCAGGTTTTCCGGGACATTGTTCCCCATTCAAAATGAATTGGCCATTTTTCAAACTTCCACCATTTCCACATTTTTCAACCTATTCAAACCATTCCCCCATCCTGAAAATTTAAACTATATTTTTTCCAAGTTCCGAAAAATTCCAGGATTTTTTCAGAATTCATGAAGCCCTATTTCCACCCTTTTTTCCTGGCGACTACTCCTTCCACATTTTTCAACACATTTCAACCGTCCCACTGTCAAAACATTCCTCTTAATCAGGACAAAAAAACTAAGATATTTTTTGAAGTGGAAAAATTCCCAGTTTTCCCGAAATTCCAGGAATTCCGTAAAACCATTTCCACATGTTTCAACCTGTCCAAACCATTCCACCTTCAACAAATTCCACCATCCTGGAAATCTTTTTTCCAAGTTAAAAAAAAATCCAGGATTTTTCCAGAATTCCTGGTTTTCCAAAACCCTATTTCCACCCTATTTTCTGGCAACTACTCCTTCCACATTTTTCAATGCATTTCAACCTTTACACCGTCCAAACATTCCTCTTAATCAGGACAAAAAAACAAAGTTGTTTTTTTAACTGGAAAAATTCCCGGTTTTCCCGAAATTCCAGGAATTCCGTAATACCATTTCTCAATTCAACATGTTACTACTTCGACATTTCTCGACTGATATGAAACATTTCAACACCAACCATTTCAACTCATTCAGACCATTAAAGTTTTTTATTTTTACCATTTTCCCCCAAAAAATTCCGCTTTTCACGAAATTCCCAAATTTTGGGGAAATTCCCATTGAAATCAATGGGACATTCTTCAAAGTTCCACAACTCCCACTTTTTCCCCACGATTCAAAATGTTCCAATTTAAAACTGTTGGCTTCCCCTTGAAAAATTCCGAGATTTCCCAGAATTCCAGGTTTTCCGGGACATTTTTCCAATTCAAAATGAATGGCCCATTTTTCAAACTTCCACCATTTCCAAATTTTTCAACCTATTCTAACCATTCAATCTTCAACACATTCCACCATCCTGGAAATTTAAACTATATTTTTTACAAGTTGAAAAAAATTCAAGGATTTTTCCAGAATTCCTGGTTTTCCAAAGCCCTATTTCCACCCTTTTTTCTGGCGACTACTGCTTTCACATTTTTCAACACATTTCAACTGTTTCACCAACAAAACAGTCCTATTATTCAGGACAAAAAACAAACTTGTTTTTTTAACTGGAAAAATTCCCGGTTTTCCTGAAATTCCAGGAATTTTTTCATACCATTTCTCAATTCAACATGTGCATTCACAAGCAATTCCTTCAGGAATTGCCTCTTCTAGATGTGTAAATGCTCCATAGCATTCACACATTATGATTTATTATTCAACTTATTCTACTTCTTCTTCTCCAGATTTTGCCACGCTCCACCTTCCACATTTTTCACCCGATTCAAACCCTTCCAACTCCCAAAAATTCCCAGATTTCCCAGAATTCCAGGTTTTCCGGGACATTGTTCCCCATTCAAAATGAATTGGCCATTTTTCAAACTTCCACCATTTCCACATTTTTCAACCTATTCAAACCATTCCCCCATCCTGAAAATGTAAACTATATTTTTTCCAAGTTCCGAAAAATTCCAGGATTTTTTCAGAATTCATGAAGCCCTATTTCCACCCTTTTTTCCTGGCGACTACTCCTTCCACATTTTTCAACACATTTCAACCGTCCCATTGTCAAAACATTCCTCTTAATCAGGACAAAAAAAATAAGATATTTTTTGAAGTGGAAAAATTCCCAGTTTTCCCGAAATTCCAGGAAATCCGTAAAACCATTTCCACATTTTTCAACCTGTTCAAACCATTCCACCTTCAACAAATTCCACCATCCTGGAAATATTTTTTCCAAGTTCAAAAAATTCCAGGATTTTTCCAGAATTTCTGGTTTTTCCAAAGCCCTATTTCCACCCTTTTTCCTGGCGACTACTTCTTCCACATTTTTCATCACATTTCAACCGTTGCATCGTCCAAACATTCCTCTTAATCAGGACAAAAAAACAAAGTTGTTTTTTTTAACTCGAAAAATTCCCGGTTTTCCCGAAATTCCAGGAATTCCGTAATACCATTTCTCAGTTCAACATGTTACTACTTTGACATTTCCTGACTGATTTGAAAAACTCCAACACCAACCATTTCAACTCATTCAGACCATTGAAGTTTTTTAAAAATAATTTTCCCGAAAAAATCCAGCTTTTCCCGAAATGCACAAATTTTGGGGAAATTCCCGTTGAAATCAATGGGACATTCTTCAAAGTTCCAAAACTCCCACATCACTGTTCAGCTTATTCGGGAATCGCGGGCTTCCCCTTGACAAATTCCAAAAATTCCCAGATTTCTCAGAATTCTCGTTTTTCCCATTCAAAATGAATTGGCCATTTTTCAAACTTCCACCATTTCCACATTTTTCAACCTGTTCAAATCATTCCACCTTCAACACATTCCACCATCCTGGAAATGTAAGCTACATTTTTTCCAAGTTCAAAAAAATTCCAGGATTTTTCCAGAATTTCTGCCTCTTAATCATGACAAAAAAACCAAGTTGTTTTTTTGAATTGGAAAAATTCCCGGTTTTCCCGAAATTCCAGGAACTCCGTAATACCAGTTTTCAATTCAACATGTTACTACTTCAACATTTCTCGACCGATTTGAACATTTCCAACACCAACCATTTCAACTCATTCAGACCATTGAAGTTTTTTTTTTTTTTACCATTTTCAAAAAAAAATCCCACTTTTCCCGAAATTCCCAAATTTTGGGGAAATTCCCGTTGAAATCAATGGGACATTCTTCAAAGTTCCACAACTCCCACTTTTCCACCCCGATTCAAACTGTTCCAACTTAAAACTGTTGGCTTCCCCTTGACAAATTCAGAGATTTCCCAGAATTCCAGGTTTTCCGGGACATTTTTCAAACTTCCACCATTACCACAATTTTCAACCTGTTCAAACCATTCCACCTTCAACACATTCCACCACCCTGGAAATTGAAACTATATGTTTTCCAAGTTAAAAAAAAAATCCAGGATTTTTCCAGAATTCCTGCCTCTTAATCAGGATAAAAAAAAAAGTTGTTTTTTTTAACTATAAAAATTCCCGGTTTTCCCAAAATTCCAGGAATTCCGTAATACCATTTCTCAGTTCAACATGTTACTACTTCGACATTTCCTGACTGATTTGAAAAACTCCAACACCAACAATTTCAACTCATTCAGACCATTGAAGTTTGTTTTTTTTACCATTTCCCCCCAAAAAATCCAGCTTTTCCCGAAATTCCCAAACTTTGGGGAAATTCCCAGTTTTCCCGAAATTCCAGGAATTCCGTAAAACCATTTCCACATTTTTCAACCTGTTCAAACCATTCCACCTTCAACAAATTCCACCATCCTGGAAATCTTTGTTCCAAGTTAAAAACAATTCCAGGATTTTTCCAGCATTTCTGGTTTTTCCAAAACCCTATTTCCACCCTTTTTTCTGGCGACTACTTCTTCCACATTTTTCAACGCATTTCAACCGTTGCATCGTCCAAACATTCCTCTTAATCAGGACAAAAAAAACAAAGTTGTTTTTTTGAACTGGAAAAATTCCTGGTTTTCCCGAAATTCCAGGAATTCTGTAATACCATTTCTCAATTCAACATGTTACTACTTCGACATTTCTTGACTGATTTGAAAAATTTCAACACCAACCATTTCAACTCATTCAGACCATTGAAGTTTTTTAAAAATAATTTTCCGGAAAAAATTCAGCTTTTCCCGAAATGCACAAATTTTGGGGAAATTCCCGTTGAAATCAATGGGACATTCTTCAAATTTCCACAACTCCCACATCACCCCAGCCCCCGATTCAAACTTTTCCAAATTAAAACTGTTCAGCTTATTCAGGAATCACAGGCTTCCCCTTGACAAATTCCAAAAATTCCCAGATTTCTCAGAATTCTCGTTTTTCCCATTCAAAATGAATTGGCCATTTTTCAAACCTCCACCATTTCCACATTTTTCAACCTATTCAAACCATTCCCCCATCCTGAAAATTTAAACTATATTTTTTCCAAGTTCCAAAAAATTCCAGGATTTTTCCAGAATTCATGATTTTCCAAAGCCCTATTTCCACCCTTTTTTCCTGGCGACTACTCCTTCCACATTTTTCAACACAAGTTCAACCGTCCCACTGTCAAAAACATTCCTCTTAATCAGGACAAAAAAACTAAGATATTTTTTGAAGTGGAAAAATTCCCAGTTTTCCCGAAATTCCAGGAATTCCGTAAAACCATTTCCACATGTTTCAACCTGTTCAAACCATTCCACCTTCAACAAATTCCACCATCCTGGAAATCTTTTTTCCAAGTTCAAAAAAATTCCAGGATTTTTCCAGAATTCCTGGTTTTCCAAAACCCTATTTCCACCCTTTTTTCTGGCGACTACTCCTTCCACATTTTTCAATGCATTTCAACCTTTACACCGTCCAAACATTCCTCTTAATCAGGACAAAAAAAACAAAGTTGTTTTTTTAACTGGAAAAATTCCCGGTTTTCCCGAAATTCCATGAATTCCGTAATACCATTTCTCAATTCAACATGTTACTACTTCGACATTTCTCGACTGATATGAAACATTTCAACACCAACCATTTCAACTCATTCAGACCATTAAAGTTTTTTATTTTTACCATTTTCCCCAAAAAAATTCCGCTTTTCCCGAAATTCCCAAATTTTGGGGAAATTCCCATTGAAATCAATGGGACATTCTTCAAAGTTCCACAACTCCCACTTTTTCCCCACGATTCAAAATGTTCCAACTTAAAACTGTTGGCTTCCCCTTGAAAAATTCCGAGATTTCCCAGAATTCCAGGTTTTCCGGGACATTTTTCCAATTCAAAATGAATTGCCCATTTTTCAAACTTCCACCATTTCCAAATTTTTCAACCTATTCAAACCATTCAATCTTCAACACATTCCACCATCCTGGAAATTTAAACTATATTTTTTACAAGTTGAAAAAAATTCAAGGATTTTTCCAGAATTCCTGGTTTTCCAAAGCCCTATTTCCACCCTTTTTTCTGGCGACTACTGCTTTCACATTTTTCAACACATTTCAACTGTTTCACCAACAAAACAGTCCTATTATTCAGGACAAAAAACAAACTTGTTTTTTTAACTGGAGAAAATTCCCGGTTTTCCTGAAATTCCAGGAATTTTGTCATACCATTTCTCAATTCAACATGTGCATTCACAAGCAATTCCTTCAGGAATTGCCTCTTCTAGTTGTATAAATGCTCCATAGCATTCACACATTATGATTTATTATTCAACTTATTCTACTTCTTCTTCTCCAGATTTTGCCGCGCTCCACCTTGCACATTTTTCACCCGATTCAAACCCTTCCAACTCCCAAAAATTCCCAGATTTCCCAGAATTACAGGTTTTCCGGGACATTGTTCCCCATTCAAAATAAATTGGCCATTTTTCAAACTTCCACCATTTCCACATTTTTCAACCTATTCAAACCATTCCCCCATCCTGAAAATTTAAGCTATATTTTTTCCAAGTTCCAAAAAATTCCAGGATTTTTCCAGAATTCATGATTTTCCAAAGCCCTATTTCCACCCTTTTTTCCTGGCGACTACTTCTTCCACATTTTTCAACGCATTTCAACCGTTGCATCGTCCAAACATTCCTCTTAATCAGGACAAAAAAAACATAGTTGTTTTTTTTTAACTGGAAAAATTCCTGGTTTTCCCGAAATTCCAGGAATTCTGTAATACCATTTCTCAATTCAACATGTTACTACTTCGACATTTCCTGACTGATTTGAAAAACTCCAACACCAACCATTTCAACTCATTCAGACCATTGAAGTTTTTTTTTTAAATAATTTTCCCGAAAAAATCCAGCTTTTCCCGAAATGCACAAATTTTGGGGAAATTCCCGTTGAAATCAATGGGACATTCTTCAAAGTTCCACAACTCCCACATCCCCCCAACCCCCGATTCAAACTTTTCCAAATTAAAACTGTTCAGCTTATTCGGGAATCGCAGGCTTACCCTTGACAAATTCCAAAAATTCCCAGATTTCTCAGAATTCTCGTTTTTCCCATTCAAAATGAATTGGCCATTTTTCAAACTTCCACCATTTCCACATTTTTCAACCTATTCAAACCATTCACCCATTCTGAAAATTTAAACTATATTTTGTCCAAGTTCCAAAAAATTCCAGGATTTTTCAGAATTCATGATTTTCCAAAACCCTATTTCAACCCTTTTTTCCTGGCGACTACTCCTTCCACATTTTTCAACACATTTCAACCGTCCCACTGTCAAAACATTACTCTTAATCAGGACAAAAAAACTAAGATATTTTTTGAAGTGGAAAAATTCCCAGTTTTCCCGAAATTCCAGGAATTCCGTAAAACCATTTCCACATTTTTCAACCTGTTCAAACCATTCCACCTTCAACAAATTCCACCATCCTGGAAATATTTTTTCCAAGTCAAAAACAATTCCAGGATTTTTCCAGAATTTCTGGTTTTTCCAAAGCCCTATTTCCGCCCTTTTTTCTGGCGACTACTCCTTCCACATTTTTCAACACATTTCAACCGTTGCATCGTCCAAACATTCTTCTTAATCAGGACAAAAAAAACATAGTTGTTTTTTTGAACTGGAAAAATTCCTGGTTTTCCCGAAATTCCAGGAATTCTGTAATACCATTTCTCAATTCAACATGTTACTACTTCGGCATTTCCTGACTGATTTGAAAAACTCCAACACCAACCATTTCAACTCATTCAGACCATTGAAGTTTTTTTTAAATAATTTTCCCGAAAAAATCCAGCTTTTCCAGGATTTTTCCGGAATTCCTGGTTTTTCAATATTGCCACGCTCTTTTCTGGCGACTACTCTTTCCACATTTTTCAACCTATTCAAACCATTCCACCTTCAACACAGTCCACCATCCTGAAATCTTTTTTCCAAGTTAAAAAAAATGCCAGGTTTTTTCCAGGATTCCTGGTTTTACAAAGCCCTATTTCCAACCTCTTTTCTGGCCACTACTCCTTTCACATTTTTCAATGCATTTCAACCTTTTCACCTTTAACATTCCTCTTAATCAGGACAAAAAGGAAGTCGTTTTTTGAACAGGAAAAATTCCTAGTTTGCCCGAAATTCCAGGAATTCCGTAATACCAGTTTTCAATTCAACATGTTACTACTTCAATATTTCTCGACTGATTTGAAACATTTCAACACCAACCATTTCAACTCATTCAGACCATTAAAGTTTTTTGTTTTTACCATTTTCCCCCCAAAAATCCCGCTTTTCCCGAAATTCCCAAATTTTGGGGAAATTCCCTTTGAAATCAACGGGACATTCTTCAAGGTTCCACAACTCCCACTTTCCCCTCCCCCCGATTCAAACTGTTCCAACTTAAAACTGTTGGCTTCCCCTTGAAAAATTCAGAGATTTCCCAGAATTCCAGGTTTTCCGGGACATTTTTCAAACTTCCACCATTCCAAATTTTTCAAACTGTTCAAATCATTCCACCTTCAACACATTCCAACATCCTGGAAATTTAAACTATATGTTTTCCAAGTTAAAAAAAAATCCAGGATTTTTCCAGAATTCCTGCCTCTTAATCATGACAAAAAAAACAAGTTGTTTTTTTTTAATTGGAAAAATTCCCGGTTTTCCCTAAATTCCAGGAATTCCGTAATACCAGTTTTCAATTCAACATGTTACTACTTCAACATTTCTCGACCGATTTGAACATTTCCAACACCAACCATTTCAACTCATTCAGACCATTGAAGTTGTTGTTTTTACCATTTTCAAAAAAAATCAATTTTTCCTGAAATTCCAACATTTTGGGGAAATTCCCGTTGAAATCAATGGGATATTCTTCAAAGTTCCACAACTCCCACAGTTCCCCCCCCGATTCAAACAGTTCCAACTTAAAACTGTTCAACTCATTCGGGGATCGTGGGCTTCCCCCTGGACAAATTCAAAAAATTCCCAGTTTTTCGGGACATTTTTCCCATTCAAAATGAATTGGCCATTTTTCAAACTTACACCATTTCCACATTTTTCAACCTTTTCAAACAATTCCACCTTCAACACATTCCACCATCCTGGAAATCTTTTTTTGAAGTTCAAAAAAACTCCAGGATGTTTCCAGAATTCATGATTTTCCAAAGCCCTATTTCCACCTTTTCTTCTGGCGACTAGTCCTTCCACATTTTTCAACACATTTCAACTGTCCCTCCATCAAAACATGCCTCTTAATCAGGACAAAAATCAAAAGTTGTATTTTGAACTGGAAAAATTCACGTTTTTCCTAAAATTGCAGACATTCCGTCATACTATTTCTCAATTCAACATGTTACTACTTCAATATTTCTCGACTGATTTGAAACATTTCAACACCAACCATTTCAACTCATTCAGACCATTGAAGTTTTTTTTTTATTAACATTTTCCCCCAAAAAATCCCGCTTTTCCCGAAATTCCCAAATTTTGGGGAAATTCCCATTAAAATCAATGGGACATTCTTCAAAGTTCCACAACTCCAACATTTTCCCCCCGATTCAAACTATTCCAACTTAAAACTGTTCATCTTATTCGGGAATCACGGGCTTTCCCTTTAACAAATTCCAAAAATTCCCAGATTTCCCAGAATTCCCGTTTTTTCGGGACATTTTTCCCAATAAAAAAATGAATTGGCCATTTTTCAAACTTCAACCATTTCCACATTTTTCATATTCAAACTATTCCCTCTTCAAAACATTCCACCATCCTGTAAATTTAAACTATATTTTTTCCAAGTTAAAAAAAATTCCAGGATTTTTCCGGAATTCCTGGTTTTCCAATATTGCCACGCTCTTTTCTGGCCACTACTCCTTCCACATTTTTCAACGCATTTCAACAGTTCCACCGTCAAAACATTCCTCCTATTCAGGACAAAAAACAAAGTTGTTTTTTGAACTGGAAAAATTCCCGGTTTTCCCGAAATTCCAGGAATTCTGTAGTACCATTTTTCAATTTAACATGTTACTACTTCAACATTTCTCGACCGATTTGAAAAATCCCAACACAAACCATTTGAACTCATTAAAACCATTGAAGTTTTTCTTACCATTTTCAAAAAAATTCCCGCTTTACCCGAAATTCCCAAATTTTGGGGATATTTCCGTTGAATTCAATGGGACATTCTTCAAAGTTACACAACTGCCACATTTCCCCCCGATTCAAACTTTTATTCGGCAATCGCAGGCTTCCCCTTGACAAATTAAAAAAATTCCCAAATTTCCCAGAATTCCCGGTACATTTTTCAAACATCCACCATTTCTACATTTTTCAACCTATTCAAACCATTCCACCTTCAACACATTCCACCATCCTGCAAATCTTTTTTCCAAGTTAAAAAAAATTCCAGGATTTTTCCAGAATTCCTGGTTTTCCCCATTCAAAATGAATTGGCTATTTTTCAAACTTCCACCATTCCCACATTCTTCAAGCCATTCAAACCATTCCACCTCCAACACATTCCACCATTCTGGAAATTCAAACTACCCTTTTTCCATGTTCAAAAAAATTCCAGATTTTCCCGAAATTCCCTAACACAATTTATTACTTCAACATTTCTTTCCCGATTTAAACAATTCTAACACCAACCAATTCAGTTCATTCAGGACATTCACGCTCCTAATTATTTTCAAAGAATCCCGCTTTTCCCCAAAATTCCCAAATTTCCAGGAAGCTCCCATTGAAATGAATGGGACATTTTTCCAAGTTGCACAATTCCCACATTTTTCAACCTATTCAAACCAGTCCAACATTCCAACTATTCTTACATCCATACTACATTCTGTCAACATTTCAGTTCAACTTCAGCATTGGAGCATTCACACGCAACTCCTTCAGGAATTGCCTCTTCTTGTTAAACTTCCTCTTCTTCTTCTTCTTCTCCAGATTTTGGCGCGCTCTACCTTCCACATATTTCACCCGATTCAAACCGTTCCAACTTCAAACTGTTCTGCCTATTCGGGAATCGAGGGCTTTCCCTTGGCAAATTCTCCAAAATTCCCAGATTTCCCAGAATTCACAGTTTTCATCGACATTTTTCCCATTCAAAATTAATTGGCCATTTTTCAAATTTACACCATTTCCACATTTTTCAACCTATTCAAACCATTCCACCTTCAACATATTCCACCATCCTGGAAATTAAAACTATCTTTTTTCCAAAGCCCTATTTCCACCCTTTTTTCTGGCGACTACTTCTTCCACAACACATTTCAACCGCTCCACCGTCAAAACATTCCTTTTAATCAGGACAAAAAATTCCCGGTTTTTCCAAAGTTCTAGGAATTCCGTAATACCATTTCTTAATTCAACATTATACTACTTGAACATTTCACCACTGATTTGAAAAATGTCAACACCAACTATTTCAACTCATTTAGACCAGTGGTCCCAAACCTTTTTGTAGCTGCGGACCGGTCAACGCTTGAAAATTTGTCCCACGGACCGGTGGGAGGGGGGGGGGGGGGGGGGGTATTTAAAAATGTTTTATTTTTATTTTATTTTTTTTACATAAATAAATACAATCATGTGTGCTTACGGACTGTATCCCTGCAGGCTGTATTGATCTATATTGATATATAATGTATATATTGTGTTTTTTATGTTGATTTCATAATTTTTTTATTTTATTTTATTTTTTTTTTATTCTTGTGCGGCCCGGTACCAATCGGTCCGCGGCCCGGTGGTTGGGGACCACTGATTTAGACCATTCAAGTTTTTTACCATTTTCAAAAAACGTCCCGCTTTTCCCAAAATTCCCGATTTTTTTCTGAAATTCCCATTGAAATCAATGGGAAATTCTTCAAAGGTCCACAATTCCCACATTTTTCATCTGATTCAAACCTTTCCAACTTCAAAATATTCAGCCTGTTCAGGAATTGTGTGCTCTACTTCAACAATTAAAAAAAAAAATTCCCGGATTTCCCATAATTCCTTTTTTTTTGTTGCATTTTCCCCATTCAAAATGAATCGGCTATTTTTCAAACTTCCACCATTCCCGCATTCTTCAAGCCATTCAAACCATTTCACCTTCAACACATTCCACCATTCTGGAAATTCAAACTACCCCTTTTCCATAATCAAAAAAATTCCAGATTTTCCCGAAATTCCCTAACACCATTTATTACTTCAACATTTCTTTCCCGATTTAAACAATTCTAACACCAACCAATGCAGTTCATTCAGGACATTCACGCTCCTAATCATTTTCAAAGAAACCCGCTTTTCCCCAAAATTCCCAAATTTCCAGGAAGCTCCCACTGAAATGAATGGGACATTTTTCCAAATTGCACAATTCCCACATTTTTCAACCTATTCAAACCAGTCGAACATTAACACATTCCACTCATCCTGGACATTCAAACTAACACTTTCCCAAGTTCCAAACCAAATTCCGGTTTTCCTGGAAATTCAAACTCTTCAACATTCAAACCATTCCAACATTTAAACCATTTCAGCGTGTAAACGATTTCAACATTCAAATCATTTCAACATTCACCCGACATTCTATTATCATTTCAGTTCAGCTCTTCAACATTCAAACCATTCTAACATTCAAACTATTCTTACATTCATACTACATTCTGTCAGCATTTCAGTTCAACTTCAGCATTGGAGCATTCACACGCAACTCCTTCAAAAATTGCAGAATCTAGTTATTATTTTTGTATTACTAATATAGTTTTTAATCATAGTATGCATGCAGAAGTCAAAGGTGAGAGGTTGTATTTAGGCTGCGTGGAGTGCAGGCGTCTCATAGATTCAACCACGGGGCTTAAATCCGAATACATTATTCTACAAAACGTCTGCTGTGGATTTGATACAATTTTATTCAAGTTGCAATTGATAGAATTAAACAGCCAGGCTGCATACACTTGAACGCCGCGTTTTTAATCCGACCTATTTAACTGCAATCCCCCTTCATCGCATATTGCATGCGGCACTGTGAAATGTCACGGATGTCCATATGCTAATGGGGACCAACCGTGAACAAACCCAGGTAAGGTTTGCGGAGGTTGAGAGATGCCAGCCTGCAGGTATGGACGCGCTACCTCAATCTGGCCACGGTTCACGGCATTTGTAATTAACTCACGGCTAATCAATAAAGCGTAGAACAGAAACCACAATAGGCACACAGGGGATGATCCCAGGCCCAACATAGTGGATGTCACCAATCGTTGCAAGGTGAGCACTCCCTGTCTATCAAAGGGGCCACAGGGGTGTGTGTGTTTGTGTGTGTGTGTGTGTGTGTGTGTGTGTGTGTAACTGCAGTCTTCCAATTGTGAGGCGGCCGGTGTTTTGTTCCATTAATTGTTATTAATCAAAGACCATCATGTATTTAAATCACTTAACTACATCAAGCTGATGAATTGAACTGATTTACGTGGACCCCGACTTAAACAAGTTGAAAAACGTATTGGGGTGTTACCATTTAGTGGTCAATTGTACGGAATATGTACTGTACTGTGCAATCTACTAATAAAAGCTTCAATCAATCAATCAATCAATCCACTATGGACTGGACTCTCACTATTATGTTAGATCCACTATGGACTGGACTCTCACTATTATGTTAGATCCACTATGGACTGGACTCTCACTATTATGTTAGATCCACTATGGACTGGACTCTCACTATTATGTTAGATCTACTATGGACTGGACTCTCACTATTATGTTAGATCCACTATGGACTGGACTCTCACTATTATGTTAGATGCACTATGGACTGGACTCTCACTATTATGTTAGATCCACTATGGACTGGACTCTCACTATTATGTTAGATCCACTATGGACTGGGCTCTCACTATTATGTTAGATCCACTATGGACTGGACTCTCACACTATTATGTTAGATCCACTATGGACTGGACTCTCACACTATTATGTTAGATCCACTATGGACTGGACTCTCACACTTTTATGTTAGATCCACTATGGACTGGACTCTCACACTATTATGTTAGATCCACTATGGACTGGACTCCCACTATTATGTTAGATCCACTATGAACTGGACTCTCACACTATTATGTTAGATCCACTATGGACTGGACTCTCACACTATTATGTTAGATCCACTATGGACTGGACTCTCACTATTATGTTAGATCCACTATGGACTGGACTCTCACAATATTATGTTAGATCCACTATGGACTGGACTCTCACACTATTATGTTAGATCCACTATGGACTGGACTCTCACTATTATGTTAGATCAACTATGGACTGGACTCTCA
The DNA here is from genome assembly GCF_033978785.1 of Entelurus aequoreus. Taxonomy (NCBI): domain Eukaryota; kingdom Metazoa; phylum Chordata; class Actinopteri; order Syngnathiformes; family Syngnathidae; genus Entelurus; species Entelurus aequoreus. The sequence continues at coordinate 47,754,715 of NC_084749.1, read as the reverse complement.
CACTATTATGTTAGATCCACTATGGACTGGACTCTCACACTATTATGTTAGGTCCACTATGGACTGGACTCTCACACTATTATGTTAGATCCACTATGGACTGGACTCTCACTATTATGTTAGATCCACTATGGACTGGACTCTCACACTATTATGTTAGATCCACTATGGACTGGACTCTCACTATTATGTTAGATAAACTATGGACTGGAGTCTCATTATTATGTTTAGATCCACTATGGACGGGACTGTCACACTATTATGTTAGATCCACTATGGACTGGACTCTCACTATTATGTTAGATCCGCTATGAACTGGACTCTCACACTATTATGTTAGATCCACTATGGACTGGACTCTCACTATTAGGTTAGATCCACTATGGACTGGACTTTCACAATATTATGCTAGACCCACTTGACGTCCATTGCATCCGGTCTCCCTTAAAGGTTTCTCATAGTCATTCACATTGACATCCCACTGGGTTGTGAGTTTTTCCTTGCCCGTATGTGGGCTCTGAACCGAGGATGTCGTTGTGGCTTGTGCAGCCCTTTGAGACACTTGTGATTTAGAGCTATATAAATAAACATTGATTGATGATTGATTGAAGTCGGACATCACTGAAGGCCAAGGTGGGAAACGCAGGGCCCGCCACTGCTAAATCATCATGGCTGCTCAAGGCTGACGGCACAACCGTCACACAAAATGTAAAGAAGCAGAATGAGCAAATCAGCGAGAAATTTGCAACCAACTCAACAGGACATAATCCACCGGAAGGATGGATGCCGCAGCTGAACTGAATCGGCGACAACGCTTCCGGAAACTGTAGCACAGCAACGACCAGGATGGGTCACGAGACTCAAGGGCAGATTGGAAAGAAGGAGGCGAGAAAAGTAGCAGGATATAAGTGCTGCGGGAGATTTTAAGCCTCAGAGACAAACACAGCGGATGACACAGAGACGGGTCGAGAGGATCAGTGCTTTCACTGTGAATAGGCTTAGCGGGGGAGGAAATAAGACTTTGACTCGGTATCTGATCAATCTGTGCTATATACTCCAAATTACAGACACGCCAGTCATATTAGAGAAACGGGAGCAACTTTAATTATAAACCCATCCACAGAGGATGTGCCATGTGATAGCCGTCCCGCTCCAAGACTGGCAGAAAGAGTCCAGTGGCATCATGGGAGCTTTGAGAAACTGCTCAAAAAGTTCTAAGACTTGATGGTGAAGTTGACTGTAAGTACGTTCAAACGAAACAAGAAAGTTCAAAGATGTCAAAACGCATGAGGTCCACTTTTACATATTTCTGCTCAATCGTTCCAGAGAGCTGAGCCAGAAGGCAAAGCTCTCGGTCTACCGAGCTATCTACATTCCTACTCTCACCTATGGTCAGGAAGTGTGGGTCATGACTGAAAGAATACGATCGTGGATACAAGCGGCCAAAATGAGTTTCCTCAGAAAGGTGGCTGGCATCTCCCTTAGAGATAGGGTGAGAAGTTCAGTCACCCGAGAGGGACTCGGAGTAGAGCCGCTGCTCCTTCGCTTGGAAAGGAACCGGCTTAGGTGGTTCGGCCATCTCGTGCGGATGCCTCACCAGCGTCTCCCTAGGGAGGTCCTCGTTGCACGTCCCACTGGGAGGAGACCCCGTTGCAGGCCAAGGACCAGATGGGGGGATTACATCTCCTTTCTGGCCTGGGAATGCTCTGGGATTCCCCAGGAGGAAGTTGCTAATGTTGCTCTGGAGAGGGAAATCTGGGGGTCTCTGCTGGAGCTGTAGTCCCCGCGACCCGATTCCGGATAAGCGGTTGAAGATGGATGGATGGATGGATGGATGCTCAATCGTTCACCGTACAACTTTTGGCCAGAAGGCATCTGGCTTTTCCTTAGATCTTCACTGAGTTCCTTTATTATTGTTCTCAGCCTTGGTTGATCCAAATATTCACCGAACGTTAGAAATAATCATCAATATGTGGTTATTTTGGTCAGATATAATCTGGGTTTGTGAAATGATTCTGTGGAAGTCGCTTCCTAGCGGTTCCACTGACATACACTTCACAAGAGCCAGGCGTGCCAAGTTGAACACAGTTTTAACGTACGTAGATTTTATCACAAGTTTTCTCTCCAGCAGGACGCGACTTTTCAGCCACGTCCGTATCCTCTCTCCCCTCCTGCTCCCGGCCCGCTTACTGTTAGACAACAGATGTTCGATTAACACGTACCACCTGTGAAATCGAATCACCTGTCAGCTGTGTCTCGCCGTCAGCCCATTCCCCGCCCCTATACGACGGTGCTCGTCCTCAGCGCCACAGACAGAGGCGGTGACCTTTGCTCCTACAGGCGCGCTGGCCACAGCTCCCTCCACAGATTCATATTCATTCATTAATTTCCCGCTCAGTGGCCGCACTGAGATCGGTAGGTCGTGAGTTCAAACCCCGGCTGAGTCATACCAAAGACTATACAAATGGGACCCGTTACCTCCCTGCTTGGGACTCAGGATCAAGGGTTGGAATTGGGGGTTAAATCACCAAAATGACTCCCGAGCGCGACCACCACTGCTGCTCACTGCTCCCCTCACCTCCCAGGGGGTGGAACAAGGGGATGGGTCAAATGCAGAGGGTAAGTTCACCACACCTATTGTGTGTGTGACTATTAATGGTACTTAACTTTTAACTTTATTTTGCTACTCCTAATGCGACCAGCAGCAGTATATATATATATATATATATATATATATATATATATATATATATATATATATATATACAGGTCCATCCATCCATTTTCTACCGCTTTTCCCTTTCGGGGTCACGGGGGGTGCTGTAGCCTGTCTCAGCTGCATTCTGGCGGAAGGCGGGGTACGCCCTGGACAAGTCGCCACCTCATTGCAGGGCCAATATACAGGTGCAATTCAATAAATTACAATATTGTGTATACAGTTAGTCCAGAAGTTCCATTCAGGCTGAAATACAAAATAATTTGCTAATTAGAGCGCTGAGTTTATGACAATTGTAACATATAATTAGTTTTTACTGCGCCCAAGACCCAACCCCCGGGCTGATGATTTTAGGTTGTCCTGAAGAATTTGGAGGTAATTTGTCACGGCGTGGGCTCGAACCCGCTTTTCTCCGGCAATCAGCAATCAACACACCTGGGACTGATGAGGTCGAGCTGCATATAGACCAGTGGACCCAAGGATCCTCGCCGAAACTTAGTCTTCTGTACCTAGTAAGCACCCCTTGTCTGGCTTCTATTCTGCGTACTCGTTCTCCCCCCTGTTACTTCCTTGTTTCCGTGTCTGATGTCCGTGTTGTCCTCCCGCAGTGCTTTCCCGAGTTCTCCCGTGATCCCCTGTTGTTCCCCTCTGGATTCTGGACTGCCTCCCTTCGTCCTCGACCTCCGCTTGGACACGGACCTCTGACGCCTCGCCATTCTCCCTGACTATCTCTGCCTGCTCACGGACTGTCTTCCTCCCTTGTTCCTTCTCCTCGTTCAACATTTGGTAAAATACTACAGCTAATCACACACATAGCCTCACACACACACACTTTTGAATTAGTCACACTCCATTCTCTAGTTTATATTTATTATTGTGTATTATTATTATATATATATAGTACATATATATATAATAAAACATAGAGCTATACTGCCCCCTTGTGTCTGTGCCGTCAACTCCTCTTTTTTCATTGTCTCATTTACTCTCTGTAAAGCACCAGTTCCATTGGCAGCAAAACAGACACAGAGCATAATACTACCACCACCATTATAGACGGTAGGCATGGTGTTTCTGGGATTAAAGGCCTCACCTTTTCTCCTCCAAACATATTGCTGGGTATTGTGGCCAAACAGCTCAATTTTTTGACTCATCTGACATCGCATGGACTAAGATAAGACTTTCCGGAGGAAAGTTTTGTGGTCAGATGAAATAAAAATTGAGCTGTTTGGCCACAATACAAGAAGAGTTGTAGAAACTATTGGAAACTCAAGACAGCTATGACAAGTGTATGCTAACTTTTGACCACGACTTTAAATGTTAAGTTAAAAACATAGTAAAATGAAATTAACTTGATACGTGTCGAATAAAAGCTAATACATGCTAGACAAACTCCAAGTTAAAAATATACTGAAATACCTGCATGGAATCATCAAAAGTATTAAGAAATAGCAATTTGTTTGTATTGAGAATCTCAAGAATGCGCGTTTTTGCATTGAACTACTGAAACTAACAAACTCTTCAAATATATTGCGATGCACCTGTACATACTTGCAAGTGAGAAAGAGATTTAGTTGTTTGTGTAACAAATATACATTTTAAGAATCGATATAATTACACCAGGGGTCACCAACGCGGTGCTGCGGGCACCAGGTAGCCCGTAAGGACCAGATGAGTAGCCCGCTGGCCTGTTCTAAAAATAGCTCAAATAGCAGCACTAACCAGTGAGCTGCCTCTATTTTTAAAATTTTATTTATTTACTAGCAAGCTGGTCTCGCTTTGCTCGACATTTTTAGATCTAAGAGAGACAAAACTCAAATAGAATTTGAAAATCCAAGAAAATATTTTAAAGACTTGGTCTTCACTTGTTTAAATAAATTCATTCATTTTTTTTACTTTGCTTCTTATAACTTTCAGAAAGACAATTTTAGAGAAAAAATACAACCTTAAAAATGATTTTGGGATTTTTAAACACATATACCTTTTTACCTTTTAAATTCCTTCCTCTTCTTTCCTGACAATTTAAATCAATGTTCAAGTAAATTAATTTTTTTATTGTAAAGAATAATAAATACATTTTAATTTAATTCTTCATTTCAGCTTCTGTTTTTTCGACGAAGAATATTTGTGAAACATTTCTTCAAACTTATAATGATTAAAATTCAAAAAAAAAATTCTGGCAAATCTAGAAAATCTGTAGAATCAAATTTAAATCTTATTTCAAAGTCTTTTGAATTTCTTTTATAATTTTTGTTCTGGAAAATCTAAAAGAAATAATGATTTGTCTTTGTTACAAATATAGCTTGGTCCATCCATCCATCCATTTTCTACCGCTTATTCCCTTTGGGGTCTCGGGGGCGCTGGAGCCTATCTCAGCTACAATTGGGCGGAAGGCGGGGTACACCCTGGACAAGTCGCCACCTCATCGCTTGGTCCAATTTGTTATATATTCTAACAAAGTGTAGATTGGATTTTAACCTATTTAAAACATGTCATCAAAATTCTAAAATTAATCTTAATCAGGAAAAAATACTAATGATGTTCCGTAAATTCTTTTTTAAATTTTTTCAAAAAGATTAGAATTAGCTAGTTTTTCTCTTTTTTTTCCGGTTGAATTTTGAATTTTAAAGAGTCGAAATTGAAGATAAACTATGTTTCCAAATTGAATTGTCATTTTTTTCGTGTTTTCTCCTCTTTTAAACCGTTCAATTAAGTGTAAATATCATTAATTATGAATAATAACATAGAGTTAAAGGTAAATTGAGCAAATTGGCTATTTCTGGCAATTTATCTAAGTGTGTATCAAACTGGTAGCCCTTCGCATTAATCACTACCCAAGAAGTAGCTCTTGCTTTCAAAAAGGTTGGTGACCCCTGAATTACACCAATAGAATATAGTTGTTATTCCTGTTAAACACTGAAATCCAGTGTTAAGTTAAATTGAAAGTACCACTAATAGTCACACACACACTAGGTGTGGTGGAATTACCCTCTGCATTTGACCCCTCCCCTTGTTCCACACCCTGAGAAGGTGAGTGGAGCAGTGAGCAGCAGCGGTGGCCGCGCCCGGGAATCATTTTTTGGTGATTTAACCCCCAATTCCAACCCTTGAAGCTGAGTGCCAAGCAGGGAGGTAATGGTGTCCTATTTTAATAGTCCATAGTCAAGCTGGATGTTGGATGTCAGAACGAAACATTTCAACCGCATTCAGTCTCTCATAAAAAACACCAAAATACTAGAAATAGTGGAAAGTAATTCCGCACATTACATTCTCAGATAGGTCAGCAGGGTAAACACGGACCGACTTAGAATTTGTACGAGAGAATCCTGTCACCAGCAGACAAAGGATGATGGTCAGGGGTTGTCTCGTTGTTTGTTCAGGAACAACACACACACACACACACACAAAAACACACACACACACACACACACACACAGATGTTTGGGTCAATAAAAAGTACACAAAACTAGAATCCCTATGGTGTAAACCAGGGGTCACCAACCTTTTTGAAAGCAAGAGCTACTTCTTGGGTAGTGATTAATGCGAAGGGCTACCAGTTTGATACACACTTAGATAAATTGCCAGAAATAGCCAAATTGCTCAATTTACCTTTAACTCTATGTTATTATTAATAACGAATGATATTTACACTTAATTGAACGGTTTAAAAGAGGAGAAAACACGAAAAAAATGACAATTACATTTTGAAACATAGTTTATCTTCAATTTCGACTCTTTAAAATTCAAAATTCAACCGAAAAAAAGAAGAGAAAGACTAGCTAATTCGAATCTTTTTGAAAAAATTAAAAAAAGAATTTATGGAACATCATTAGTAATTTTTCCTGATTAAGATTAATTTTAGAATTTTGATGACATGTTTTAAATAGGTTAAAAATCCAATCTGCACTTTGTTAGAATATATAACAAATTGGACGAAGCTATATTTCTAACAAAGACAAATCATTATTTCTTCTAGATTTTCCAGAACAAAATGTTTAAAATAAATTCAAAAGACTTTGAAATAAGATTTAAATTTGATTCTACAGATTTTCTAGACTTGCCAGAATAATTTTTTGGGATTTTAATCATAATAAGTTTGAAGAAATATTTCACAAATATTCTTCGTCGAAAAAACAGAAGCTAAAATGAAGAATTAAATTAAAATGTATTTATTATTCTTTACAATAATAATACAAATTTTTTACTTGAACATTGATTTAAATTGTCAGGAAAGAAGAGGAAGGAATTTAAAAGGTAAAAAGGTATATGTGTTTAAAAATCCTAAAATCATTTTTAAGGTTGTATTTTTTCTCTAAAATTGTCTTTCTGAAAGTTATAAGAAGCAAAGTAAAACAATGAATGCATTTATTTAAGCAAGTGAAGACCAAGTCTTTAAAATATTTTCTTGGATTTTCAAATTCTATTTGAGTTTTGTCTCTCTTAGAATTAAAAATGTCGAGCAAAGCGAGGCCAGCTTGCTAGTAAATAAATACAATTTAAAGAATAGAGGCAGCTCACTGGTAAGTGCTGCTATTTGAGCTATTTTTAGAACAGGCCAGCGGGCTACTCATCTGGTCCTTACGGGCTACCTGGTGCCCGCGGGCACCGCGTTGGTGACCCCTGGTGTAAACCATATAGACACATTAAACAAAACACTCCAAACATAAATATTTGAAGACCTCTTGCAAAACATTACGATTCTCGTCTTGGGTTCATGCAAAGTTCGTGTTTTTATACCTCAAACTTTATTATGTGAATGCCACAAGGCATTTATATACACACTATATTGCCAAAAGTATTTGGCCACCATTCCAAATGATGCGAATCAGGTGTCCTAATCACAGGTGTATAAAATCAAGCACGTAGGCATGGAGACTGTTTCTACAAACATTTGTGAAAGAATGGGCCGCTTTCAGTGATTTCCAGCGTGAAACTGTCATAGAATGCCACCTGTGCAACAAATCCAGTCGTGGAATTTCTTCGCTCCTAAATATTCCAAAGTCAACTGTCGGCTTTATGATAAAAAAAAATGGAAGAGTTTGGGAACAACAGCAACTCAGCCACAAAGTGGTAGGAGTGTGACATTTGGTGGAGGAGGAATTATGGTGCGGGGTTGTTTTTCAGGAGTTGGGCTCGGCACCTTAGTTCCAGCGAAAGGAACTTTGAATGCAAAATTGGTGAAGTTCAGCTAAATTTGTTGGTTTTCTGGCATGGACTTGTTTCTTCAGCATTGTCCACCAGTTTAAGTCAGGACTTTGGGAAGGCCATTCCAAAAACATTAATTCTAGCCTGATTTAGCCATTCCTTTACCACTTTTGACGTGTTTTCAATTCAACATGTTACTACTTCAACATTTCTCGACCGATTTGAACATTTCCAACACCAACCATTTCAACTCATTCAGACCATTGAAGATTTTTTTTTTTTACCATTTTCAAAAAAAATCCCACTTTTCCCGAAATTCCCAAATTTTGGGGAATTTCCCGTTGACACATAAAAAGATTAGAATTAGCTAGTTTTTCTCTTTTTTTTCCGGTTGAATTTTGAATTTTAAAGAGTCGAAATTGAAGATAAACTATGTTTCCAAATTTAATTGTCATTTTTTTCGTGTTTTCTCCTCTTTTAAACCGTTCAATTAAGTGTAAATATCATTAATTAGTAATAATAACATAGAGTTAAAGGTAAATTGAGCAAATTGGCTATTTCTGGCAATTTATCTAAGTGTGTATCAAACTGGTAGCCCTTCGCATTAATCACTACCCAAGAAGTAGCTCTTGCTTTCAAAAAGGTTGGTGACCCCTGAATTACACCAATAGAATATAGTTGTTATTCCTGTTAAACACTGAAATCCAGTGTTAAGTTAAATTGAAAGTAGCACTAATAGTCACACACACACTAGGTGTGGTGGAATTACCTTCTGCATTTGAAGTTCAGCTAAATTTGTTGGTTTTTTGGCATGGACTTGTTTCTTCAGCATTGTCCACAAGTTTAAGTCAGGACTTTGGGAAGGCCATTCCAAAAACATTAATTCTAGCCTGATTTAGCCATTCCTTTACCACTTTTGACGTGTGTTTGGGGGTCATTGTCCTGTTGGAACACCCAACTGCACCCGAGACCCAACCTCAGGGCTGATGATTTTAGCTTGTCCTGAAGAATTTGGAGGTAATTCTCCTTTTTCATTGTCCCATTTACTCTCTGTAAAGCACCAGTTCCATTAGCAGCAAAACAGGCCCAGATCATAATACTACCACCACCATGCATGACGGTAGGGATGGTGTTCCTGGGATTAAAGGCCTCACCTTTTCTCCTCCAAACATATCGCTGGGTGTTGTGGCCAAACAGCTCCATTTTTGTTTCATCTGACCACAGAACTTTCCTTCAGAAGGTCTTATCTTTGTCCATGTGATGTATTTCTTTGACATGATATATTAAATTAAGTATATAATATAAATCAGAACAACCAATTAGCTTTTTAGGTGGGTGTGCATTTTGTGACAACAAGAAATGTTAGTCGTGTTTATGTTGCACATGGACATATTTGAGTGACGGACCGGAAGCCAACGTATGTGTTGTGTGTGTATCATATGTATAAATAGACCAAGTGATTATTTAAAATGTTCACTTTTTTGAGTGGGCAGAAAAGTGGGCGACCTCTTTGCACTATGCGCTTCAGCATAGTGCAAAGATGTGTAGGATGGGAAGCAACAGGAAGGTGTTGTTTTTCTTTGATGTATTGTAATCCACAGAAAGATTTTGTCTTGACCCGAGAACTACAAAGCGCAGAGGAAGCAGGACCAGACTCCCCTCAAGGCGACCTTTTCTTTAAAGTGTTTTACAACCTTTTTCATTGAACTGTTTTGTAATCAAAAGCGATGGCTGTTTACGACCCCCCTCCCTTGGAAACAGCTGTTGCCATGTAATCAGGGAAAGTCCAATTAAAATTTTTTTTCGTCAGGAGCGTTAAGGAGACTGTACAAGAGTACAGTCCAGAAGTCTTTCCTCAATTGAGCCAAATTTAGTTCTGTCTCTGTTTAATTCCTTGCTTCTTGTTTTGTTTAATACAAACTGTACTTTTGGCAATATAGTGTATATATAAAATAATTTTTTTCTTCTAAAATGTTGTGGGTGCGGCTTATTTACCGGTGCGCCCTATAGATACAATTATTCTAACAGTCATATTGGAACTCCCGACCGTGCAACAAATCCAGTCGTGAAATTTCCTCGCTCCTAAATATTCCAAAGTCAACTGTCGGCTTTATTATAAGAAAATGGAAGAGTTTTTGGGAACAACAGCAACTCAGCCACCAAGTGGTAGGCCACGTAAACTGACTAGAGAGGGGTCAGCGGATGCTGAAGGGCATAGTGCAAAGACGTTCTGCACAGTCAGTTGCTACAGAGCTCCAAACTTCATGTGACCTTCCAATTAGCCCACGTACAGTACGCAGAGAGCTTCATGGTAAGTTGTCACAAAACGTTGTGTTGCCATGAGTTCCCGGCGAGCAGACAACAGCTGTCTTTGATCCTACCAAGAAGAAGGCTTGTAAAACTCCACTGTGTAGGATGGGAAGCAACAGGAAGGTGTTCTTTTTCTTTGATGTATTGTAATCCACAGAAATATTTTGTCTTGACCCGAGAACTACAAAGCGCAGATGAAGCAGGACCAGACTCCCCTCAAGGCGACCTTTTCTTTAAAGTGTTTTACAACCTTTTTCATTTAACTGTTTTGTAATCAAAAGCGATGGCTGTTTACGACCCCCCTCCCTTGGAAACAGCTGTTGCCATGTAATCAGGGAAAGTCCAATTAAAAAAATATTTCGTCAGGAGCGTTAAGGAGACTGTGCAAGAGTACAGTCCAGAAGTCTTTCCTCAATTGAGCCACATTTAGTTATGTCTCTGTTTAATTCCTTGCTTCTTGTTTTGTTTAATAAAAACTGTACTTTTGGCAATATAGTGTATATATAAAATACATGTTTCTTCTAAAATGTTGTGGGTGCCGCTTATTTACTGTAGTCCGGAAACCCAGCAATCAACCACTATATGGAACATTAGACTATTAAACAACAACCTTATCTCTTCTGCACTCTGACAACGGACTCGAGCACTAAAGCCCACGGCTCGGCACACCAATTCCAGCGATGATGACATATGTACACATCCCGGATGCCTCTCACTCCATCGCACACCGTGGCGCGTCGCACTCTCTCGACCACTCCTGGTTGTGTTTACGGGGCCAATTTGAATGTGAATGACTCTCTCTCTCGGATGTTCCTCAAATGCGGTCTTAAGCCATCCAGGCTGCCGCGAGGCCCCCGGCCCCCTTTGTTTGGGATTACTGCAGCTTAGCGCAGGCTAACAATGAGGAGATGAGCAACTCACCTCATCGCCGCTAATGAAGTGCGGAGCGTTACGTTTGCCGCTCGCTGGCTTCCACCGAGCTGCAATGATACCCCCTTGTACACACACACACATTGCTACACAATGTGCAAATTGGTGGTGAACTTTTTATTCCTCATCCTTACCTTTTTTTTTTAACCCTTGTGTAATGTTCATATTGTTGTTACTCAGCCAGCGTTTGTGGGTCTGATGGACCCGTTGCATTTTGTGGCTTTTAATGCCTCACAACTGAGCAGATACAATCAGAATAAACATCTGTTCAGTATTTTAACATCAACGTGTTTGTGCGAGAAAATGAGAGCAGACAGTGTTGACAAACAATGTTGCAACCTTGTGTGGGAACCGCAGGTGCAGAAACACGAAAGAAGAATCCCTGTGGGATGCAGAAACTGCCAGAGAAATTTTTACTGAACAGATGTTTACCTTATCCCAGGGGTATCCAAAGTGCGGCCCGGGGGCCATTCGAGGCCCGCCACACATTCTGGAAATACTATTGTAAAAATAAAAAAGAACATTGAAAAAAAGTGGAATGAGGTGAAATCTAACGAGCAAAAGTTGCATTGTTGACACAAAAGCTGCCATGCAGGTTGTTTTTTTTTCTTTTGTCTTTTTTCATTTTTTCTTTTTTTGCCATTGCTTAAAAAAAATATAATAATGACAAAAAAATCCATGTTATAATGAATTATTTTCAGGGCTCCAATGACTTCAAATATTTCACTTTAAAATGTTTTACGTGGTAAATATTGCATATATTGTGTAGTAGCCATATAAAAACATCAACAAAATAATAGTTCCAGCATAAAATGGACAGAAATATCTGAAGTTGATCTCGTAACTTAAGTGTTGAAAGTAAAAGAACAACCTAATAAAAATGTGTCACTTTATGAGTGGGGCACCTTTTGGATCCCAAATATATTTAGTGATTTTTTTATTTATCTTTTCACTGGGATTACTCAAAAATATGAAATAATTAAAATCAATGGTGTCCTGCATTATTGATATTTTAGGGCTCTAATTACTAAATACTGCATATTTCAGTTTTACTATAAAAAAAACTAAGTTGTTTTTGACAGAAAAGCCATAAAACATTTTTTTTTAATTTGTATTACTTTATATCAACTTGAAGTTGATATAAAGATTTACTGTAAGCGTTAAATAATTAAAAAATAATAATAATCGGACTTATTTTTAACATTTTAATGACTGAGACCCTTTATGGTCCCCGGGACCCCTAAAGGTAAAATACATAAAAAAATGCATATATTTTGTTATGGTTTGAAAATGAAAAATATCAAAATGGCCCCCACATGCTTTAATTTTTCCGTGTGCGGCCCTCAGTGGAAAAAGTTTGGACACCCCTGCCTTATCCCAATAAACATCTGTTCAGTATTTTAAAATGCAACGGGTCCATCGGACCCCCAAACGCTGGCTGAGTAACAACAATATGAACGTTGCACGGAACATTTCTCTGGCAGTTTCTGCATCCCACAGGGATTCTTCTTTTGTGTTTCTGCACCTGCCGTTCCCACACGAGGTTGCAACATTGTTTGTCAACACTGTCTGCTCTCATTTTCTCGCACATTTAACCCTCTGATGTTCTGTGTACCTACACTCTGTCCTCCTCCTGTCTAGGCCTGCTGTGTGTGTGTGTGTGTGTGGAACATCAATTTCATGAAGTAAGAAATTATTACTTTAAAAAGGTAGTTTTATACTTGTGAGTGTTGATGACACAGTTGATATTCTAGTTTCAAGCATGTTTTACTCAATATAGGTCATCAAATCTCAGCAACAAGCTGTAATATCTTACTGAGATCATTTAGAACACTTAAAACAAGTAAAACACTCTAACATTAAATCTGCTTAGTGAGAAGTATGATCTTATCAGACAGAAAATAAGCAAATATCACCCTTATTTGAGATATTTCATCTTACTTAGATTTCAGTTTTTGCAGTGCAAGGCGAGCAAATGTGTAGAAGAGAGAGGATGCATCAATTGTTGTATGCAGGACCTACAACTAAGAGAGCGTCCCTGAACATATATCCTCTTACAGAAATCCAGCGCTGCAGTAAAGACAAGTAAAGAGGTGCCAGGAGTGGAGAGTTTGATCTCCATCCAAGTGTATATCGGCATGGCAACATCACGCCTCCGTGGTAAGCTTGGCAGGTCAGCAAGGGAATGGCTTAGTGTTTGTACCCGGAATACATACCAAGACATTCCCTTGGCCTTTCCTTGCATACACACACACACACACATACATGTCTTGCCTACTTTGTGTGGACCCACGTTTGGTTAGTAGGTTGTGAGGGCCCCCCTTTCCACTATAGCTAGAATGATGAAAAAATATATATCTAGCCCTAGATGGGAGTAAAGAGTTGCAACTAGGGATGTCCGATAATGGCTTTTTGCCCATATCCGATATTCCGATATTGTCCAACTCTTTAATTACCGATACCGATATCAACCGATATATACAGTCGTGGAATTAACACATTATTATGCCTAATTTGGACAACCAGGTATGGTGAAGATAAGGTACTTTTTAAAAAAATTAACAAAATAAGATAAATAAATTTAAAAAAAATTCTTCAATAATAAAGAAAGTAAAACAATATAAAAACAGTTACATAGAAACTAGTAATGAATGAAAATGAGTAAAATTAACTGTTAAAGGTTAGTACTATTAGTGGACCAGCATCACGCACAATCATGTGTGCTTACGGACTGTATCCCTTGCAGACTTTATTGATATATATTGATATATAATGTAGGAACCAGAATATTAATAACAGAAAGAAACAACTCTTTTGTGTGAATGAGTGTAAATGGGGGAAGGAGTTGTTTTTGGGTTGGTGCACGAGTAAGTGTATCTTGTGTTTTTTTATGTTAATTTAATTAAAAAAAATAAAAAAACGAAAAAAAAAAAAACAAAAAAAAAAAAAACGATACCGATAATAAAAAAAACGATACCAATAATTTCCGATATTACATTTTAAAACATTTATCGGACATCCCTAGTTGCAACCTCACTTCAGAATGCAAAACACACAAAGTAAAAAAAGTATTTTACTTCTGTAGTTGTGAGGACCAGGCAAATGTCCTCACAAGTCAAAAGATCCTCACAGAAAGGGTGGCTTATCAAGTGTATGTCCACACAAGGACGGTGAGACAAGTGCACACACACACACACAAACACACACACACACACACACACACACACACACACACACACACACACACACACACACACACACACACACACACACACACACACACACACACACACACACACACACACACACACACACACACACTTTCCCATAAACAAACCATAGACACGGCATTATGTATGCCTTCACGATCATATATAAAAAATGGCTGTCTTCACAATGGTAATACAGATTAATCTTAATATGTTTAGTTACACCAGAGTGCCAAACTATGACCCAGTACACCATAGACAAGAGTTATCAAAATGTTCAATCAAATATGGTGTTGCCTTTCTTATAAGGGCATATTTTTTAGATGTGGGCTCTGTACCGAGGATGTCGTTGTGGCTTGTGCAGCCCTTTGAGACACTTGTGATTTAGGGCTGTATAAATAAACATTGATTGATTGATTGATATTTTTTAATGGTACAGCGTCGTGTCCCGGTACCAATATTATTTCGATACTTTTCGGTACTTTTCTAAATAAAGGGGACCACAAAAAAATTGCAATTTTGACTTTATTTTAACACAAAAATCTTTCTTATTGCAGTTTGTCCTTCAATAAAAACGTGAACATACAAGACAACTTGTTTTTTAGTAGTAAGTAAACAAACAAAGGCTCCTAATTTAGTCTGCTGACATATGCAGGAACATATTGTGTCATTTATACATCTATTATTTTGTCAACATTGTTAAGGACAATTGGTAGAAAATGAATTATTCATCTACGTGTTCATTTACTGTAAATATATGCTCACTTTATTTTTTTAACATGTTCTATTTACACTTCTGTTAAAATGTAATAATCACTTATTCTTCTGTTGTTTGATACTTTACATTAGATTTTCAGCTAAATGTGTTGGTTTTCTGACATGGACTTGTTTCTTCAGCATTGTCCAGAGACTTTGGGAAGGCCATTGTGGTGGATGGTCCAAAGCTCAAACAGCAACAAAAGTGAATTTAGTACTAAAGGTTTATTTACCCATAATCAAACAGTACAAAGTTGGATTGAATTGCCCATGCAGACAGACAACGTCCTCCAATATTATTTCGCTACTTTTCGGTACTTTTCTAAATAAAGGGGACCACAAAAAAATTGCAATTTTGACTTTATTTTAACAAAAAAATCTTTCTTATTGCAGTTTGTCCTTAAATAAAAACGTGAACATACAACACAACTTGTTTTTTAGTAGTAAATAAACAAACAAAGGCTCCTAATTTAGTCTGCTGTATATATGTGCACTAGGTCCTGTTGTTTGGGACCTGTTTGTTCTGCAACGTCCTTGAATCCCTTTAGTCATAATAAACAATCAAAACATGTTGTAGAATGGTCAGACCGACCATATATTCAACTCTCACCCACATATGGTCCTTCAATGGTTCAGAATAGAAAAGATAGAAACAAGCAGACATTCTTGACAGACACAAAATATGGTTCAAAGGTCAGAAATTCCACTACACCATTCTAAAACTTTAATTCTAGCCTGATTTTTGACCACTCCTCTTGACAAAATTCATGCAAAGCGCTACATTTTTGTTTCATCTGACGTCACATGGACAAAGATAAGACCTTCTGGAGGAAAGTTCTGTGGTCAGATGAAACAAAAATTGAGATTGTTTGGCCACAATACCCAGCAATATGTTTGGAGGAGAACAGCTGAGGCCTTTAATCCAAGGAACACCACTCCTAACGTCGAGCATGATTTCAGTTTTTGCAGTGTACTACTCTGCGTGCATGTCAGCAGACTGGGGTAGATCCTGCTGAATTCCTATGTATTGAATGAATAGAGAATCGTTTTGAATCGGAAAAATATCGTTTTTGAATCGAGAATTGTGTTGAATTAAAAAAAAAATCGATTTTGAATCGAATCGTGACCCCAAGAATCGATATTGAATCGAATCGTGGGACAATTAAAGATTCACAACCCTAATATATGTATATATATTAGGGTTATATATATATATATATATTTATTTATATTCCTTGGGCACTAATTGACTGAAAGAGCAGGCACTTGGCGTGATGATGTCATGTTATCGATGGAAAAATGTGTTTTTAGACAATATGTTTTGCCTGAGCGGTTAGGAGACCCCGAGAGTAACAAACAGTTGCCTCGTTGCCTTTCCATTAAGAAAAATTAATTCGTTTTTAGTATAAGTTTTCTGGTTTCAAGAAATGTAATGCCGAGCGCATATCATTATGTCAAGATAATGGCACTGGCATTTACTCCATTTAAGAATATTTTTCAACATATTGAGCAAAAAGGTCTAATTTTTTTTTTCCTACCAAGAAAAGTACACTTGTTATTAGTGAGAATATACTTATTTTAAGATATTTTTGGGTTCATTAAGGTTAGCAAATTTTACTTGTTTTGGAAAGTCTTGACAAGCCACATTTTCTTGTTCTATCGGCAGATAATTTTGCTTAGTTCAAATAAAATACCCCTCATTTTTGTATTTTTTAGGGTCCGCACGACCCATTGTCAAAGGAATCCCAATGGGAGTCCTTTTGCAATGGGACGAAAGGAACCTATTGTTATTGTAAGGTTTATTATTATTATTATTATTATTATTATTATTATTATTATTATTTTTCCGCAGCTTTGCGCACTACTTTGACCCCCTTAACATGCTTCAAAACTCACCAAATTTGACACACACATGAAAAAACGCGAACAAAACTCTTTAGTCGAAAAACCAAACCCCAAAACTCAAAATTGCGCTCTAGCGCCCCCTAGGAAGAAAACTGCCTGTAACTCCCAGTACGAATGTCATAGAGACATGAAACAAAAACCTCTATGTAGGTCTGACTTACAGCTAGATTTCATACACTGACATCCTTCAGCAAAAATCAACAGGAAGTTGGCAATCACCCCTTCAAAACAAAAGTTTCATAAAAACTGTGAGGAACCCGCATGGCTGCCGTTTGTGTGTCCCCAAGATGCAAGAACCAGGAGGAGGATTAGCAGGTCAAATGATTTTAATGATCATAAACATAAAATAAAGCAGTCTTGCATAAAAAGTTCCAAACGTAGAGAGTCTATCATCGAGTACTGAGGAGTGCTCCAGCGAAAACATAAATAGACATATGCTGATTGGCACCAGGTGTGGACCGGCTGCCAATCAACGGCAGGTGAGGAGAAAACAGTGCTCAGCGGAACAAACAGGAAATATAACAAAATAAGAGCACTGACAGGAAGTAATACAAAAACCAGGAAACAAACTGAAATGAAGTGACCGATCGTCACAAAAACACTCATTTTTGCCTCTTTGAGCTGTAATTTGACCCCCTTAAAATACTTCAAAACTCACCAAACTTTTTACACACATCAGGACTGGCGGAAATTGCGATCTAATAAAAAACCGAACCCCAAAACTCAAAATTGCGCTCTAGCGCCCCCTAGGAATAAAACACGGACAAAACTGCTCCTCGGAGGAAAACACAGACCAAACTGCTTGTAACTTCCGGTAGGAACATCTTAGAGACATGAAACAAAAACCTCTATGTAGGTCTCACTTAGACCGACATTTCATAGATTGACATCCTTCAGCAACTAGCACCTGCCAAATATGCGGGCCCGACCAACGCTGCTTGCAGCTTTAATTAGGGTCCACCTGTACCCTGTATAAAGGACTCCCACAGGGAGTCCTTTATACAGGTACAAAGGAACCTATTGAAATTGTAAGGTTGATTATTATTCCGCAGCTTTGCGCACTACTTTGCCCCCCCCTAACATGCTTCAAAACTCACCAAATTTTATACACACATAGAAAATCTGGGACAGCACACTTTAGTAAAAAAAAACAAACCCCAAAAATAAAAATTGCGCTCTAGCGCCCCCTAGGAAAAAAAACAAAAACAAACTGCCTGTAACTCCCACTAGGAAGGTCGTAGAGACATGAAACAAAAAACTCTGTGTAGGTCTCACTTAGACCTACAATTCATAATCTCACATCCTCGGGCAAAAACCAACAGGAAGTTGGCAATTTCCCATTCAACACAAAAAATGACTAAAAACACAAATGTTTGCCTCTTTGAGCTGTAATTTGACCCCCTTAAAATACTTCAAAACTCACCAAAATTTTTACACACATTGGGACTGGTAAAAATTGAGATCTAAATAAAAACCGAACCCCAAAACTCAAAATTGCGCCTTAGCGCAATTTTTGAATAAAACAGAGACAAAACTGCTTCTCAGAGGAAAACTCAGACAAAATTGCTCGTAACTTCCGGTAGGAACGTTTTAGAGACATGAAACAAAAACCTCTACGTAGGTCTCACTTAGACCGACATTTCATATATTGAAATCCTTCAGCAAAAATCAACAGGAAGTTTGATATCCCCACTTCAAAACACATTTTTTTTAAAAAGCGGTCACCAAACATCAAACATTATCTCCTCTGAGCGCGTTTGTCGTTTTGGCTGCAAAACTACTACAGGGGAGAGATTGAACCCTTCTGATTAAAAGTTGACGAAAGCGTTTTAATAAGTGCTACGGTTTTGATTTTACGAGCCTTCAAAGAAAACAACCACTGTGCCGCAGCACCTAGGAAAAAAACACAGACAAAACTTCCTCTAACTCTCAGTACGAATATCGTAGAGACACGAAACAAAAACCTCTATGTAGGTCTCACTCAGGACTACCACTGGACAAAAGTATTGGGACACCTAGGACTAGCACCTGCCAAAATGCGGACCCGACCAACGCTGCTTGCAGCTTTAATTGTTCTTGTTTTTGAACACTGACTTTTTGCAGTGAATAAAAATAGTGAAAATATGAATTAAAAAAAGCTGATACTGATGAAAATGTAACATGTATCTTTACGTAATACTACAGCATATTAAATGTATGTAAATATATTTTAGGCACGACACACCTTCATGTCTCAAACGACATTTTATGCACACACTGACTCAGGCTGACGGTCCGGATTTATTTTCCCGTAGACGCCAACAATTTGCAACATCCTTTATGAGCTCGTTGCGAAATTCAACACGTGCTGCTTAAATAGCGCGCAGACGGACGTGTGCGCGACTTGCTGGGACCACACCGCTCCAGCCCGGCCGGGTGTAGACACATGTACACACACATTACCAGCGAGGTGTGAGTTTTCTCAGCCCGAAGATAAACACTGGACGTTTTACGGCTCCCGGGGTTTTATTGCCGTCGTTTCAGTCCTCGGACACACCGCGGTCCTGCAGACGACGTACGTCGACGCCTCCGACCTCTGCGCTGTTGGAACTTTATCGAATAAAACTGCTCCGTGAGACGAGGAATGACATTTTTTCGTATGCGATGGCCAATTTTTTACCAGGCCCAAAAAAGAATGCGCATTTTTCCATTCACCTCAATCGTGCACTGCAAAAAGTCAGTGGTCAAAAACAAGACAATACATTTAAAGGCCTACTGGAAGCCACTACTAGCGACCACGCAGTCTGATAGTTTATATATCAATGATGAAATCTTAACATTGCAACACATGCCAATACGGCCGGGTTAACTTATAAAGTGACATTTTAAATTTCCCGCAAAACTTCCGGTTGAAAACGTCTATGTATGATGACGTATCCAACAAAACAATACACAGCAATACCATAACAATGCAATCCAATTCCAAAACCAAACCCGACCCAGCAACACTCAGAAGTGCAATAAACAGAGCAATTGAGAGGAGACACAAACATGACACAGAACAAACCAAAAGTAGTGAAACAAAAATGAATATTATCAACAACAGTATCAATATTAGTTACAATTTCAACATAGCAGTGATTAAAAATCCCTCATTGACATTATCAATAGACATTTAGTTTGTGAGATGCGATGCAAGTGTAAGCCACTGTGACACTATTGTTCATTTTTTGTATTTTTTTTTGTATTAATGTTTGTAATGATAATACCAATGAGGGATTTTTAATCACTGCTATGTTGAAATTGTTACTAATATTGATACTGTTGTTGATAATATTCATTTTTGTCTCACTACTTTTAGATTGTTCCGTGTCATGTTTGTGTCTCCTCAATTGCTCTGTTTATTGCTATTCTGAATGTTGCTGGGTCGGGTTTTGTTTTGAAATTGTATTGCATTATTATGGTATTGTTGTGTATTGTTTTCATTACAAAAAAAATAAAAATAAAAAATAAATAAAAAATCGTTTTTGAATCGAGAATCGTGTTGAATTGAAAAAAAAAATCGATTCTGAATCGAATCGTGACCCCAAGAATCGATTTTGAATCGAATTGTGGGACACCCAAAGATTCCCAGCCCTAATGAGTACGTATTTTCTATTGTTTCATTGAAAATAAAACAGCAAAGTTTTAATTATGAGACACAATTGTGTCAAAATCATGATTTTTTTTGTTCAAGAAATGATTACTTTAAAAAAGGTAGTTTTATATTTGTGAGTGTTGACGACACAGCTTTGCAACAGTTGATATTCTAGTTTCAAGCATGTTTTACTCAATATAGGTCATCAAATCTCAGCAACACGCTGTAATATCTTACTGAGATCATTTAGGACCCTTAAAACAAGTAAAACACTCTAACATAAAATCTGCTTAGTGAGAAAAGGTATCTTATCAGACAGAAAATAAGCAAATATCACCCTTATTTGAGATATTTAGTCTTACTTCGATTGCAGTTTTTGCAGTGTGGCACAGTCCTTGAAAGGATGTGCTTTCTTTGTTTACCTCCAATATTGACGTGTACGCGGGGAGTGCGTGTTTCTCGAGCCGCCGTCCCGCAGTATCCTCCACACCAGACTGTGACGGCAAACGAGCCGGCACTTTGCACGTGGATGCAAAAGCAAAATGAAGGTGGCCGTAAATAATGTTTTGAACACGCCGATACTTGCCTGACACACATTTAGCACACATTCGAACTAGACACAGTCGTGGTCAAAAGTGTACATCCACTTGTAAAGAACATCATGTCATGGCTGTCTTGAGTTTCCAATCATTTCTACAACTCTTATTCTTTTGTGATTGGAGCACACACTTGTTGGTCACAAAAAACATTCATGAAGTTTGCTTCTTTTATGAATTTAATATGGGTCTACTGAAAATGTGAGGGTCAAAAGTATACATACGGCAATGTTAATATTTGCTTTGCTGCAAATTGTCGAATAGTTTAAGAGCAACATTTCTCAACCAGCTATTGCAAGGAATTTAGGATTTCACCATCTACGCTCCGTAATATTATCAAAAGGTTCAGAGAATGTGGAGAAATCACTGCACGTAAGCGATTGATATTCATACCTGCGATCCCTCAGGGGGTACCGCATCGAAAAGCGACATCAGTGTGTAAAGGATATCACCACATGGGCTCAGGTACACTTAAAAAAAAAAAAACACTGTCAGTAACTACAGTTGGTCGCTACATCTGTAAGTGCAAGTTAAAACTCTCCTATGCAAAGCCAAAGACATTTATCAACAACACCCGGAAACGCCGCCGGCTTTGCTGGGCCCGAGCTCATCGAAGATGGACTGATGCGAAGTGGAACAGTGAAAAATTGTTTTTGGAAACTGTGGACATGGTGTCCTCCGGACCAAAAAGAAAAAGAACCATCCGGATTGTACAAACCCCGTTTCCATATGAGTTGGGAAATTGTGTTAGATGTAAATATAAACGGAATACAATGATTTGCAAATCCTTTTCAACCCACATTCAGTTGAATATGCTACAAAGACAACATATTTGATGTTCAAACTCATAAACAATTTTTTTTTTTTGCAAATAATAATTAACTTAGAATTTCATGGCTGCAACACGTGACAAAAAAGTTGGGAAAGGGCATGTTCACCACTGTGTTACATGGCCTTTCCTTTTAACAACACTCAGTAAAGGTTTGGGAACTGAGGAGACACATTTTTGAAGCTTCTCAGGTGGAATTCTTTCCCATTCTTGCTTGATGTACAGCTTAAGTTGTTCAACAGTCCGGGGGTCTCCCTTGTGCTATTTTAGGCTTCATAATGCGCCACACATGTTCGATGGGAGACAGGTCTGGACTACAGGCAGGCCAGTCTAGTACCCGCACTCTTTTACTATGAAGCCACGTTGATGTAACACGTGGCTTGGCATTGTCTTGCTGAAATAAGCAGGGGCGTCCATGATAACGTTGCTTGGATGGCAACATATGTTACTCCAAAAGCTGTATGTACCTTTCAGCATTAATGGTGCCTTCACAGATGTGTAAGTTACCCATGTCTTGGGCACTAATACACCCCCATACCATCACAGATCCTGGCTTTTACACTTTGCGCCTATAACAATCCGGATGGTTCTTTTCCTCTTTGGTCCGGAGGACACGACGTCCACAGTTTCCAAAAACAATTTGAAATGTGGACTCGTCAGACCACAGAACACTTTTCCACTTTGTATCAGTCCATCTTAGATGAGCCCAGGCCCAGCGAAGCCGACGGCGTTTCTGGGTGTTGTTGATAAACGGTTTTCGCCTTGCATAGGAGAGTTTTAACTTGCACTTACAGATGTAGCGACCAACTGTAGTTACTGACAGTGGGTTTCTGAAGTGTTCCTGAGCCCATGTGGTGATATCCTTTACACACTGATGTCGCTTGTTGATGCAGTACAGCCTGAGGGATGGAAGGTCACGGGCTTAGCTGCTTACGTGCAGTGATTTCTCCACATTCTCTGAACCCTTTGATGATATTACGGAGCGTAGATGGTGAAATCCCTAAATTCCTTGCAATAGCTGCTTGACAAAGGTTTTTCTTAAACTGTTCAACAATTTGCTCACGCATTTGTTGACAAAGTGGTGACCCTCGCCCCATCCTTGTTTGTGAATGACTGAGCATTTCATGGAAACTACTTTTATACCCAATCATGGCACCCACCTGTTCCCAATTTGCCTGTTCACCTGTGGGATGTTCCAAATAAGTGTTTGATGAGCATTCCTCAACTTTATCAGTATTTATTGCCACCTTTCCCAACTTCTTTGTCACGTGTTGCTGCCATCAAATTCTAAAGTTAATGATTATTTGCACAAAAAAAATGTTTATCAGTTTGAACATCAAATTGTAGCATATTCAACTGAATATGGGTTGAAAATGATTTGCAAATCATTGTATTGTGTTTATATTTACATCCAACACAATTTCCCAACTCATTTGGAAACGGGGTTTGTAATAGGCGCCAAGTGCAAAAGCCAGCATGTGTGATGGTATGGGGGTGTATTAGTGCCCAAGACATGGGTAACTTACACATCTGTGAAGGCACCATTAATGCTGAAAGGTACATACAGGTTTTGGAGCAACATATGTTGCCATCCAAGCAACGTTAGCATGGACGCCCCTGCTTATTTCAGCAAGACAATGCCAAGCCACGTGTTACATCAACGTGGCTTCGTAGTAAAAGAGTGCAGGTACTAGACTGGCCTGCCTGTAGTCCAGACCTGTCTCCCATTGAACATGTGTGGTGCATTATGAAGCCTAAAATAGCACAAGGGAGACCCCCGGACTGTTGACAAACAAAAATATACATTAAATATCTTGTCTTTGCAGTCTTTTTAATTGAATATAAGTTGAAAAGGATTTGCAAATCATTGTTTTTATTTACGAATGACACAACGTGCCGACTTCACTGGTTTTGGGTTTTGTAGAACGGAATGACCGCACAGTGCCACGGTTCATTTCAACCCCACAAAGGTTTAGACAATCACCACAACTGAGGACTCTAGAGTCACTTCCAAAGACTTCAAAACTCCCACGTCTAGTCTCAAAATCCAATCTCAATATAATAGATGGCTTCGATAATGTCCACGTGAGCAGTCCCCGACGCCAAAATATTTCTAGGTTCCTGAGCCCAAACAATGCTGCCAGGCCAATTCTGTAATGGACAGCGCTCTCTTTCTCTCTTTGAGCGGTGAGCCTTGCTCGCCCGGCCAGTGGCTAATGTAAATGAAAAGTAGCGGGACAGAGACTTGCTAATGTGTGGGCAGGGACAAAGCCAGAGTCCCCATGTATTGTATCAGCTCCGTGACACATATCCCAACATCTCTCTTACGTGCACGCATGCACGCACACACACACACACACACACACACACACACACACACACACACACACACACACACACACACACACACACACACACACACACACACACACTCTTGTATTTCGTACCTTCTTGAGACCTCCGAAAAAATGCCTACATATTTAGGACCACCCTTTCTAGATATATAAATATTTGTATTTACAAAATGAATCATATATACACATTATGCATGTATAAAAAAGCTTGTTGTTAAAATTGAGTTGGAATTTCACAAGAAAAAGGTCACAATTTCACGAGAAAAACCATAAAAGTCATAATTTTACTCAACGCAAGTCAACATTTTACAAGAAAAACTGAACATGTGTGCAATATTATGACACAAGTTGGAATTTTGCTCAGTAACAGTCGCAATTTTACAAGAAAAGCTTAAAATGTTGGCAATTTTATGAAAACAGTCGTAATTTTACTCGACAAATGTCACAGTTTTATAAGAAAACTTTAACATTTTGTCAATAGTATGGTAATAATCGGAATTTTACTTGACAAAGGTCATAATTCTACTCAAAACATTTCACTATTTTACAAGAACAACAAACAAATGAGCAATATTGTGATAAAAGTCAGAATTTTATATGACAAATGTCGCCATTTTCCGTTAAAAATCATCAAAAAGTGACCATTTTACGGGAAAATATTGCAGAAACAGAAAGAATATAAGAAATTGTTCCCAATTTCATCAGAAAAAAGTCGACACATTGTGAGAAAAAGACTGCGTTTAGCAAATAAATTTTTTTGTTTGTAATTGTGTTTTATTCTTCATTATTTACTCCATTATGTTATTACAGTATGTCGCTATATACATATATATATTTTTTTTTAAATTAATTTTGGCCAAAGGGGGAGCATTTCAATTTCTTACACACACTTGTTATTCCATATGTTGGCCAGAGGGGGAGCACTTTTAAAAGCGACACACAGTCAATTTGAAAAACCCCTCCTTTTTGGGACCACCCTCATTTTGATAGATTTCACCACCAGGGGTGCAAATGAGACATTCTCTATTAGATGCAATGGTTTTCTGTATTGGGACCATGATTTCGGTTCTCATAGGGAAGCTACTTTTCCTTGTTGGTGTCTCAAGAAGGGTGGAAATACAAGAACACACACACACACACACACACACACACACACACACACACACACACACACTCTCTTGTATTTCGTACCTTCTTGAGACCTCCGAAAAAATGCCTACCTCTTTAGGACCACCCTTTCTAGATATATAAAGATTTGTATTTACAACATGAATCATATATACACATTATGCATGTATAAAAAAGCTTGTTGTTAAAAATGACTTGGAATTTCACAAGAAAAAGGTCGCAATTTCAGGAGAAAAACCATAAAAGTCATAATTTTACTCAACGCAAGTCAAAATTTTACAAGAAAAACTGAACATGTGTGCAATATTATGACACGAGTTGGAATTTTACTCAATAACAGTGGCAATTTTACAAGAAAAGCTTAAAATGTTGGCAATTTTATGAAAAGAGTCGTAATTTTACCCGACAAAAGTCACAATTTTATAAGAAAACTTCAACATTTTGGCAATGTTATAATAATAATCGGAATTTTACTTGGCAAAACTCTGACAAAGGTCATAATTCTACTCAAAACATTTCACTATTTTACAAGAACGACAAACAAATGAGCAATATTGTGATAAAAGTCAGAATTTTATATGACAAATGTCGCCATTTTCCGTTAAAAATCATCAAAAAGTGACCATTTTACGGGAAAATATTGCAGAAACAGAAAGAATATAAGACATTGTTCCCAATTTCACCAGAAAAAAGTCGACACATTGTGAGAAAAAGACTGCGTTTAGCAAATACATTTTTTTGTTTGTAATTGGATTTGATTCTTCATTATTTACTCCATTATGTTATTACAGTATGTCGCTATATACATATTTATTTATTTAAAAAAAAATTAATTTTGGCCAAAGGGGGAGCATTTCAATTTCTTACACACACTTGTTATTTCATATGTTGACCAGAGGGGTAACACTTTTAAAAGCGACACACAGTCAATTTATAAAAACCCCTCCTTTTTGGGACCACCCTCATTTTGATAGATTTCACCACCAGGGGTGCAAATGAGACATTCTCTATTAGATGCAATGGTTTTCTGTATTGGGACCATGATTTCGGTTCTCATAGGGAAGCTACTTTTCCTTGTTGGTGTCTCAAGAAGGGTGGAAATACAAGAACACACACACACGCACACACACACACACACACACACACACACACACACACACACACACACACACACACACACACACACACACACACACAGTCTCTTGTATTTCGTACCTTCTTGAGACCTCCGAAAAAATGCCTACCTCTTTAGGACCACCCTTTCTAGATATATAAAGATTTGTATTTACAACATTAATCATATATACACATTATGCATGTATAAAAAAGCTTGTTGTTAAAAATGAGTTGGAATTTCACAAGAAAAAGGTCACAATTTCACGAGAAAAACCATAAAAGTCATAATTTTACTCAACGCAAGTCAAAAATTTTACAAGAAAA
Organism: Entelurus aequoreus; assembly: GCF_033978785.1. Taxonomy (NCBI): domain Eukaryota; kingdom Metazoa; phylum Chordata; class Actinopteri; order Syngnathiformes; family Syngnathidae; genus Entelurus; species Entelurus aequoreus. The sequence goes on along the minus strand of NC_084749.1, from coordinate 47,727,781 downwards.
ACTGAACATGTGTGCAATATTATGACACAAGTCTGAATTTTACTCAGTAACAGTCGCAATTTTACAAGAAAAGCTTAAAATGTTGGCAATTTTATGAAAAGAGTCGTAATTTTACTCGACAAAAGTCACAATTTTATAAGAAAACTTCAACATTTTGGCAATGTCATAATAATAATCGGAATTTTACTTGGCAAAACTATGACAAAGGTCATAATTCTACTCAAAACATTTCACTATTTTACAAGAACAACAAACAAATGAGCAATATTGTGATAAAAGTCAGAATTTTATATGACAAATGTCGCCATTTTCCGTTAAAAATCATCAAAAAGTGACCATTTTACGGGAAAATATTGCAGAAACAGAAAGAATATAAGAAATTGTTCCCGATTTCATCAGAAAAAAGTCGACACATTGTGAGAAAAAGTTTAGCAAATACATTTTTTTGTTTGTAATTGGATTTTATTCTTCATTATTTACTCCATTATATTATTACAGTATGTCGCTTTATACATATTTATTTATTTTTTTTAAATTAATTTTGGCCAAAGGGGGAGCATTTCAATTTCTTACACACACTTGTTATTCCATATGTTGGCCAGAGGGGGAGCACTTTTAAAAGCGACACACAGTCAATTTGAAAAACCCCTCCTTTTTGGGACCACCCTCATTTTGATAGATTTCACCACCAGGGGTGCAAATGAGACATTCTCTATTAGATGCAATGGTTTTCTGTATTGGGACCATGATTTCGGTTCTCATATGGAAGCTACGTTTCCTTGTTGGTGTCTCAAGAAGGGTGGAAATACAAGAACACACACACACACACACACCACACACACACACACACACACACACACACACACACACACTCTCTTGTATTCCGTACCTTCTTGAGACCTCCGAAAAAATGCCTACCTCTTTAGGACCAGCCTTTCTAGATATATAAAGATTTGTATTTACAACATGAATCATATATACACATTATGCATGTATAAAAAAGCTTGTTGTTAAAAATGAGTTGGAATTTCACAAGAAAAAGGTCACAATTTCACGAGAAAAACCATAAAAGTCATAATTTTACTCAACGCAAGTCAAAATTTTACAAGAAAAACTGAACATGTGTGCAATATTATGACACGAGTTGGAATTTTGCTCAGTAACAGTCGCAATTTTACAAGAAAAGCTTAAAATGTTGGCAATTTTATGAAAACAGTCGTAATTTTACTCGACAAATGTCACAGTTTTATAAGAAAACTTTAACATTTTGTCAATAGTATGGTAATAATCGGAATTTTACTTGACAAAGGTCATAATTCTACTCAAAAAATGTCACTTTTTAACAAAAACAACAAAACAATTGGCAATATTGTGATACAAGTCTGAATTTTATATGACAAATGTCGCCATTTTCCGTTAAAAGTCATCAAAAAGTGACCATTTTACGGGAAAATATTGCAGAAACAGAAAGAATATAAGAAATTGTTCCCAATTTCATCAGAAAAAAGTCGACACATTGTGAGAAAAAGACTGCGTTTAGCAAATAAATTTTTTTGTTTTTAATTGGATTTTATTCTTCATTATTTACTCCATTATGTTATTACAGTATGTCGCTATATACATATTTATTTATTTTTTTTAAATTAATTTTGGCCAAAGGGGGAGCATTTCAATTTCTTACACACACTTGTTATTCCATATGTTGGCCAGAGGGGGAGCACTTTTAAAAGCGACACACAGTCAATTTGAAAAACCCCTCCTTTTTGGGACCACCCTCATTTTGATAGATTTCACCACCAGGGGTGCAAATGAGACATTCTCTATTAGATGCAATGGTTTTCTGTATTGGGACCATGATTTCGGTTCTCATAGGGAAGCTACTTTTCCTTGTTGGTGTCTCAAGAAGGGTGAAAATACAAGACACACACACACACACACACACACACACACACACACACACACACACACACACACACACACTCTCTATCTTGTATTTCATACCTTCTTGAGACCTCCGAAAAAATGCCTACCTCTTTAGGACCACCCTTTCTAGATATATAAAGATTTGTATTTACAACATGAATCATATATACACATTATGCATGTATAAAAAAGCTTGTTGTTAAAATTTAGTTGGAATTTCACAATAAAAAGGTCACAATTTCATGAGAAAAACCATGAAAGTCATAATTTTACTCAACGCAAGTCAAAATTTTACAAGAAAAACTGAACATGTGTGCAATATTATGACACGAGTTGGAATTTTGCTCAATAACAGTCGCAATTTTACAAGAAAAGCTTAAAATGTTGGCAATTTTATGAAAAGAGTCGTAATTTTACTCGACAAAAGCCACAATTTTATAAGAAAACTTCAACATTTTGGCAATGTCATAATAATAATCGGAATTTTACTTGGCAAAACTATGACAAAGGACATAATTCTACTCAAAACATTTCACTATTTTACAAGAACGACAAACAAATGAGCAATATTGTGATAAAAGTCAGAATTTTATATGACAAATGTCACCATTTTCCGTTAAAAATCATCAAAAAGTGACCATTTTACGGGAAAATATTGCAGAAACAGAAAGAATATAAGAAATTGTTCCCAATTTCATCAGAAAAAAGTCGACACATTGTGAGAAAAAGACTGCGTTTACCAAATACATTTTTTTGTTTGTAATTGTGTTTTATTCTTCATTATTTACTCCATTATGTTATTACAGTATGTCGCTATATACATATTTATTTATTTTTTTTAAATTAATTTTGGCCAAAGGGGGAGCATTTCAATTCCTTACACACACTTGTTATTTCATATGTTGGCCAGAGGGGGAGCACTTTTAAAAGCGACACACAGTCAATTTGAAAAACCCCTCCTTTTTGGGACCACCCTCATTTTGATAGATTTCACCACCAGGGGTGCAAATGAGACATTCTCTATTAGATGCAATGGCTTTCTGTATTGGGACCATGATTTCGGTTCTCATAGGGAAGCTACTTTTCCTTGTTGGTGTCTCAAGAAGGGTGGAAATACAAGAACACACACACACACACACCTACACACACACACACACACACTCACACACACACACACACTCTCTTGTATTTCGTACCTTCTTGAGACCTCCGAAAAAATGCCTACATATTTAGGACCACCCTTTCTAGATATATAAAGATTTGTATTTACAACATAAATCATATATACACATTATGCATGTATAAAAAAGCTTGTTGTTAAAAATGAGTTGGAATTTCACAAGAAAAAGGTCACAATTTCACGAGAAAAACCATAAAAGTCATAATTTTACTCAACGCAAGTCAAAATTTTACAAGAAAAACAGAACATGTGTGCAATATTATGACACGAGTTGGAATTTTGCTCAATAACAGTCGCAATTTTACAAGAAAAGCTTAAAATGTTGGCAATTTTATGAAAACAGTCGTAATTTTACTCGACAAATGTCACAGTTTTATAAGAAAACTTTAACATTTTGTCAATAGTATGGTAATAATCGGAATTTTACTTGACAAAGGTCATAATTCTACTCAAAACATGTCACTATTTTACAAGAACAACAAACAAATGAGCAATATTGTGATACAAGTCTGAATTTTATATGAAAAATGTCGCCATTTTCCGTTAAAAATCATCAAAAAGTGACCATTTTACGGGAAAATATTGCAGAAACAGAAAGAATATAAGAAATTGTTCCCAATTTCATCAGAAAAAAGTCGACACATTGTGAGAAAAAGACTGCGTTTAGCAAATACATTTTTTTGTTTTTAATTGGATTTTATTTTTCATTATTTACTCCATTATGTTATTACAGTATGTCTTTATATACATATTTATTTATTTTTTAAAATTAATTTTGGCCAAAGGGGGTGCATTTCAATTTCTTACACACACTTGTTATTCCATATGTTGGCCAGAGGGGTAACACTTTTAAAAGCGACACACAGTCAATTTGAAAAATCCCTCCTTTTTGGGACCACCCTCATTTTGATAGATTTCACCACCAGGGGTGCAAATGAGACATTATCTATTAGATGCAATGGTTTTCTGTATTGGGACCATGATTTCGGTTCTCATAGGGAAGCTACTTTTCCTTGTTGGTGTCTCAAGAAGGGTGGAAATACAAGAAAACACACACACACACACACACACACACACACACACACACACACACACACACACACACACACACACAAACACGCTTGTATTTCTTACCTTCTTGAGACCTCCGGAAAAAAATCCTACCTCTTTAGGACCACCCTTTCTAGATATATAAAGATTTGTATTTACAACATGAATCATATATACACATTATGCATGTATAAAAAAGCTTGTTGTTAAAAATGAGTTGGAATTTCACAAGAAAAAGGTCACAATTTCACGAGAAAAACCATAAAAGTCATAATTTTACTCAACGCAAGTCAACATTTTACAAGAAAAACTGAACATGTGTGCAATGTTATGACACGAGTTGGAATTTTGCTCAATAACAGTCGCAATTTTACAAGAAAAGCTTAAAATGTTGGCAATTTTATGAAAAGAGTCGTAATTTTACCCGACAAATGTCACAATTTTATAAGAAAACTTCAACATTTTGGCAATGTTATCATAATAATCGGGATTTTACTTGGCAAAACTATGACAATGGTCATAATTCTACTCAAAACATTTCACTATTTTACAAGAACAACAAGCAAATGAGCAATATTGTGATAAAAGTCAGAATTTTATATGACAAATGTCGCCATTTTCCGTTAAAAATCATCAAAAAGTGACCATTTTACGGGAAAATATTGCAGAAACAGAAAGAATATAAGAAATTGTTCCCAATTTCATCGGAAAAAAGTCGACACATTGTGAGAAAAAGACTGCGTTTAGCAAATACATTTTTTTGTTTGTAATTGGATTTTATTCTTCATTATTTACTCCATTATGTTATTACAGTATGTCGCTATATACATTTTTTTTTTTTTTTTTTTAATTAATTTTGGCCAAAGGGGGAGCACTTCAATTTCTTACACACACTTGTTATTCCATATGTTGGCCAGAGGGGGAGCACTTTTAAAAGCGACACACAGTCAATTTGAAAAACCTCTCCTTTTTGGGACCACCCTCATTTTGATAGATTTCACCACCAGGGGTGCAAATGAGACATTCTCTATTAGATGCAATGGTTTTCTGTATTGGGACCATGATTTCGGTTCTCATAGGGAAGCTACTTTTCCTTGTTGGTGTCTCAATAAGGGTGGAAATACAAGAACACAAACACACACACACACACACACACACACACACTCTTGTATTTCATACCTTCTTGAGACCTCCGAAAAAATGCCTACCTCTTTAGGACCACCCTTTCTAGATATATAAAGATTTGTATTTACAACATGAATCATATATACACATTATGCATGTATAAAAAAGCTTGTTGTTAAAATTGAGTTGGAATTTCACAAGAAAAAGGTCACAATTTCATGAGAAAAACTATAAAAGTCATAATTTTACTCAACGCAAGTCAAAATTTTACAAGAAAAACTGAACATGTGTGCAATATTATGACACGAGTTGGAATTTTACTCAATAACAGTCGCAATTTTACAAGAAAAGCTTAAAATGTTGGCAATTTTATGAAAAGAGTCGTAATTTTACTCGACAAAAGTCACAATTTTATAAGAAAACTTCAACATTTTGGCAATGTCATAATAATAATCGGAATTTTACTTGGCAAAACTATGACAACGGTCATAATTCTACTCAAAACATGTCACTATTTTACAAGAACGACAAACAAATGAGCAATATTGTGATAAAAGTCAGAATTTTATATGACAAATGTCGCCATTTTCCATTAAAAATCATCAAAAAGTGACCATTTTACGGGAAAATATTGCAGAAACAGAAAGAATATAAGACATTGTTCCCAATTTCATCAGAAAAAAGTCGACACATTGTGAGAAAAAGACTGCGTTTAGCAAATACATTTTTTTGTTTGTAATTGGATTTTATTCTTCATTATTTACTCCATTATGTTATTACAGTATGTCGCTGTATACATATATATATATTTTTTTTAAATTAATTTTGGCCAAAGGGGGAGCATTTCAATTTCTTACACACACTTGTTATTCCATATGTTGGCCAGAGGGGGAGCACTTTTAAAAGCGACACACAGTCAATTTGAAAAACCCCTCCTTTTTGGGACCACCCTCATTTTGATAGATTTCACCACCAGGGGTGCAAATGAGACATTCTCTATTAGATGCAATGGTTTTCTGTATTGGGATCATGATTTCGGTTCTCATAGGGAAGCTACTTTTCCTTGTTGGTGTCTCAAGAAGGGTGGAAATACAAGAACACACACACACACACACACACACACACACACACACACTCTTGTATTTCGTACCTTCTTGAGACCTCCGAAAAAATGCCTACATATTTAGGACCACCCTTTCTAGATATATAAAGATTTGTATTTACAACATGAATCATATATACACATTATGCATGTATAAACAAGCTTGTTGTTAAAAATGACTTGGGATTTCACAAGAAAAAGGTCACAATTTCACGAGAAAAACCATAAAAGTCATAATTTTACCCAACGCAAGTCAAAATTTTACAAGAAAAACTGAACATTTGTGCAATATTATGATACAGGTTGGAATTGTACTCAATAACAGTCGCAATTTTACAAGAAAAGCTTAAAATTTTGGCAATTTTATGAAAACAGTCGTAATTTTACTCGACAAATGTCACAGTTTTATAAGAAAACTTTAACATTTTGGCAATAGTGTAGTAATAATCGGAATTTTACTTGACAAAGGTCATAATTCTACTCAAAAAATGTCACTATTTTACAAGACCAACAAACAAATTATTGTGATAAAAGTCAGAATTTTATATGACAAATGTCACCATTTTGCGTTGAAAAGTAATAATTTTACATCAAAAAGTGACAATTTTACGGGAAAATATTGCAATATTACAGAAACAGAAAGAATATGAGAAATTGTTCCCAATTTCATCAGAAAAAAGTTGATACATTGTGAGAAAAAGACTGCTTTTCATTCATTTATTTTGATTTTTTTGTTTGTAATTGGAACATTTGTGCAATATTATGATAAAAGTTGGAATTTTACTCTACAACAGTCGCAATTTTACAAGAAAAGCTTGAAATGTTGGCAATGTTATGACAACAGTCGTAATTTTATTGGACAAGAGTCACAATTTTACAAGAAAACCTAAAAATGTTGGCAATATTATTAAAATAATCGGAATTTTACTTGGTAAAGTATGACAAAGGTCATAATTCTACTCAAAAAATGTCATTATTTTACAAGAACAACAAACAAAGTAGCAATATTGTGATACAAGTCAGAATTTTATATGACAAATGTCACCATTTTCCGTTAAAAAGTAATAATTTTACATCAAAAAGTGACCATTTTACGGGAAAATATTGCAATATTATGGACACTGAAATAATATGAGAAATTGTTCCCAATTTCATGAGAAAAAAGTCGACACATTGTAAGAAAAAGACTGCTTTTTTTGTTTGTAATTGGATTTTAATCTTCATTATTTACTTATTACAGTATGTCTCTATATACGTTTTTGTATTTGTATTTATTTTTATTTTGGCCAAAGGGGGTGCACTTCAATTCCTTACACACACTTGTTATTACATATGCTGGCCAGAAGGGGAGCACTTCAAATTTTTACACACACTTGTTATTTCATATGTTGACCAGAGGAGGAGCACTGTCATAATTCTACACGAAAAAATGTCACTATTTTACAAGAACAACACACAAATTAGCAATATTGTGATAAAAGTCGGACATTTATATGACAAATGTCACCACTTTGCGTTAAAAAGTAATAATTTTACATCAAAAAGTGACCATTTCACGGGAAAATATTTCAATATTGTGGAAACGGGAAGAATATGAGAAATTGTTCCCAATTTCATCAGAAAAAAGTTGACACATTGTGAGAAAAAGACTGCTTTTAGGTCATTTATTTTTTTGTTGTTGAATTTTTTGTTTGTAATTGGTTTTTAATCTTCATTATTTACTTCAAGTTATTACAGTATGTCTCTATATATATTTTTTTGTAATTAATTTTGGCCAAAGGGGTGCATTTCAATTTCTTACACACACTTGTTATTTCATATGTTGACCAGAGGGGTAACACTTTTAAAACCGACACAGTCAATTTGAAAAATCCCTCCTTTTTGGGACCACCCTCATTTTGATAGATTTCACCACCAGGGGTGCAAATGAGACATTCTCTATTAGATGCAATGTTATTGGGACCATGATTTATGTCATCACTTGTTCACACCTCCTCATATGGAAGCTACTTTTCCTTGTTGATGTCTCAAGAAGGATGGAAATACGAGAACACACACACACACACAGTCTTGTATTTGTTACCTTCTTGAGACTAAAATTCCAACCTAAAAGTTGGAATTTTACTCAACAGTCGCAATTTTACAAGAAAAGCTTAAAATGTTGGCAGTTTTATGAAAAGTGTCATAATTTTACTCGACAAGAGTCACGATTTTATGAGAAAACCTAAAATTGTTGGGAATATTATAATAATAATCTGTATTTTACTTGGTAAAATTATGACAGAGGTCACAATTCTACACAAAAAATGTCACTATTTTACAAGAACAACACACAAATTAGCAATATTGTGATAAAAGTCGGACATTTATATGACAAATGTCACCACTTTGCGTTAAAAAGTGATAATTTTACATCAAAAAGTGACCATTTCACGGGAAAATATTTCAATATTGTGGAAACGGGAAGAATATGAGAAATTGTTCCCAATTTCATCAGAAAAAAGTTGACACATTGTGAGAAAAAGACTGCTTTTAGGTCATTTATTTTTTTGTTGTTGAATTTTTTGTTTGTAATTGGTTTTTAATCTTCATTATTTACTTCAAGTTATTACAGTATGCTCTATATTTTTTTTTCAAAATTAATTTTGGCCAAAGGGGATGCATTTCAATTTCTTACACACACTTGTTATTTCATATGTTGACCAGAGGGGTAACACTTTTAAAACCGACACACAGTCAAATTGAAAAATCCCTCCTTTTTGGGACCACCCTCATTTTGATAGATTTCACCACCAGGGGTGCACATGAGACATTCTCTATTAGATGCAATGGTTTTCTGTATTGGGACCATGATTTATGTCATCACTTGTTCACACCTCATATGGAAGCTACTTTTCCTTGTTGATGTCTCAAGAAGGGTGGGGATACAAGAACACACACACACCCACACACACACACACACACACACACACACACACACACACACACACACACACACACACACACACACACACACACACACACACATTCTGTCCTCTTGTCTTTATTGGCAGCTCCTCAAAATCGATAAAAATGATCTTGGAGTCCATTTGGGTGCATCATGTTGAAAGTAGCTTGTGCAGAACATAGCAGCCATACTGTACAATGGTCCAGCCGAGCGTGTGTAATTTACCATTGATTTCCCCCCCACTCACCCTTTCCTGCCTCCTTAGTCTCTAAGTCACTGAACACAACACAAAAAAAAAAAAAATTTAACTTCATCACAGTGGCCGTTAATGCACATGCACAATAAGTCTATTTTCTATTGCCCTCTGGTAATTTCACTCTTTCTTTATCTTTTATGCTTTCTTTCTATAACATATTTTGTCCCCCCCCCCCCATGCCCCTTTTTCTTGAAATCTCCTCACAGGTCACTGTTTTTCACCGTAATGGACCACTTCTGCAAATGTTGTGTTCTCAACATTTTTTGGTCCACTTTCCTCACACTAAAGTGCAGATCTTTCATGTTGTTAGCCTCCTTTCTCTTAACAAAAAAAAAAAAAACACGCTTCTGTGATTTAACTTCATTTAAAGGCCTACTGAAAGCCACTACTAGCGACCACGCAGTCTGATAGTTTATATATCAATGCTGAAATCTTAACATTGCAACACATGCCAATACGGCCGGGTTAACTTATAAAGTGGTCTTTGGTGAAAAAAAGTTTGAGAACCACTGCTCTAACATATTTAAACTGGGGTTGTTACATTTAATGCATTAACTCATGTGATTATAATAAGCCACACCCACTAAAGTACATTTTTTTCATATATTAGTCGCACCGGACTATAAGTCGCAGATATATACTGGTGTGAAATGAGACATTTACATAGAAAGATTTTGTCAATGTTTTTTTTTTTACATACCTTAATTAATTCCTAACGGTGCTTGTGACAAGGCAGTAAAACAGTGGATCAAACAAAACAGAAAAGCATTGATGATTAATTAAACTTTTACAAGATAAGGTTCCCCCTTTTTTGGTAAGGTTCAAGACGCTTATTAGGATTGTTCTTCCTTGTACTTTGTAAACACTTTGATATTGAACAATTTCGTAAAGTGGATCGTTTTTGTTTGATTTCTTTGCCTAATCCACTCCATAGTTTTGCCATTAGCGAATGCAAATCCATAGATTAGTCACATTTTTGTATAAGTCACAGGGTTCAAAGCTTGGAAACAAAAGTAGGAGTTTATAGTCCGGAAAATATGGTATTCACTGGCAAACTTTAGATACAACTATTATCAGGTTTTGAGCAAATAAATGAAGTACATTCACTTAATTATATATATATATATATATATATATATATATATATATATATATATATATATATATATGTATATATATATATATATATATATATATATATATATATATATATATATATATATATAAATGTTCTGACATTCTGATAATAAAATCACATTTGTTTCCAAATATAGAATGAAGGTTTTAGAATGGCCTTCCCAAAAGTCCTGACTTAAACGTGTGGACAATGCTGAAGAAACAAGTCCATGTCAGAAAAAACAACACATTTAGCTGAACTGCACCAATTTTGTCAAGAGGAGTGGTCAAAAATTCCAGCAGAAGCTTGTGGATGGCTACCAAAAGTGCCTTATTGCAGTGAAACTTGCCAAGGGACATGTAAGCAAATATTAACATTGCTGTATGTATACTTTTGACCCAGCACATTTGCTCACATTTTCAGTAGACCCATAATACATTCATAAAAGAAGCAAACTTCATGAATGTTTTTTGTGACCAACAAGTATGTGCTCCAATCACTACATCACAAAAAAATAAGAGTTGTAGAAATGATTGGAAACTCAAGACAGCCATGACATTATGTTCTTTACAAGTGTATGTCAACTTTTGACCACGACTGTACACACACACACACAAATATATATATATATATATATATATATATATATATATATATATATATATATATATATATATATATATATAGTAAATAATAGTTCATGATTTTGTGCGTGAGCTTGCACACACTTTTGGGGCGCCTCAGACCGCTGTGTTGTCAGTCATTTTTTAAAAAGTGGATACAGTGTGATGTCAGAGTGTAGTGGATGTACTTATATGGACATTTTGGTACTGGGCTCCTTGCCCAGTTTACCTCAGACTATGAGAATGTTATGGCTGCTGACAGGAGGCCTGCATGATATTTTTTCATGTCTAGTACCCTCCCACCTGCTCAGGTAGGCCTTTCCGCTCCGTCAATGATAAGAATATAAAATGTCCTCTAAAAAGTCGTATCGTCTCCCGTGGCTCACAGTGTTAGTGCTGGTAGATACAGGGGTCAACTCCCAGCTGCGGTTGTGTCAGGGACATTTTCCATTTTTCATTACCTAAAAGTTTTTAATTTGCATCACAAATTGAACACATTTGTTTTTTTAAATTAATTTCTTTTTAATATATAAAAAGGCATCAAATTAAATACAAGTTTGATTCAAAATAAGTATGAAAATCATTTGACATGGATAAATAATGGGGCAGAGGCCATCAAAATAAATGTAGATGTCTATAAAATAAATGCCGTATTTTCCGGACTATAAGGCACACTTAAAATCCTTTTTTCCCCCTCAAAACTCGACAGTGCGCCTTATAACCTGGTGCGCCTAATGTAAGGAATAAGTTTGGCTGATCTTACGGTGGCGGTATAGCTCGGTTGGTAGAGTGGCCGTGCCATCAACCTGAGGGTTGCAGGTTCGATTCCCGCTTCCGCCATCCTAGTCACTGCCGTTGTGTCCTTGGGCAAGACACTTTACCCACCTGCTCTCAGTGCCACCCACACTGGTTTAAATGTAACTTAGATATTGGGTTTTCACTATGTAAAGCGCTTTGAGTCACTAGAAAAAAGCGCTATATAAATATAATTCACTTCACTTCACTTCACCTCAAAGCTATTTTATTTGGTACATGGGGTAATGATAAGTGCATACTTGCCAACCTTGAGACCTCCGATTCCGGGAGGTGGGGCGGGGGCGTGGTTGGGGGTGTGGTTAAGAGCCGAGGAGTATATTTACAGCTAGAATTCACCAACTAGAGTATTTCATATATATTTCATATATATATATATATATATATATATATATATATATATATATATATATATATATATATATATATATATATATATATATATATATATATGTATGAAATACTTGACTTTCAGTGAATTCTAGCTATATATATATATATATATATATATATATATATATATATATATATATATATATATATATATATATTTATTTTATTATACATATAAATAAGAGAAATACTTGAATTTCAGTGTTCCGGAGGCTATCCAGTAGATGGCAGTATTGTCCTGTTTAAGAGTGTCACAACATTGCTGTTTACGGCAGACAAACTATATATATATATATATATATATATATATATATATATATATATATATATATATATATATATATATATATATATATATATATATATATGAAATACTTGACTTTCAGTGAATTCTAGCTATATATATATATATATATATATATATATATATATATATATATATATATATATATATATATATATATATATATGTATATATATATATATATATATATATATATATATATATATATATATATATATATATATATATATATATATATATATATATATATATATATATATATATATATTTATTTTATTATACATATAAATAAGAGAAATACTTGAATTTCAGTGTTCCGGAGACTATCCAGTAGATGGCAGTATTGTCCTGTTTAAGAGTGTCACAACATTGCTGTTTACGGCAGACAAACTGCTTTAAGGTAGACAAAAACGTGACTGCGGTTGTTGTGTGTTGTTACCGCGCTGGGAGGACGTTAATGAAACTGCCTAACAATAAACCCACGTAAGAAACCAAGAACTCGCCCTCGATCATTCTACAGTTATAACGTGATTGGGCAGGCACGCTGTTTGCATCGTGGGAAAGCGGACGTGAAAACAGACTGTTGCAGCTTTCCCCACTCAGGTCCGCATTGAGCTGGAGGGGGCGTGGCCTCCAGCTCCGGCTGAATTCCGGGAGTTTATCGGGAGAAAATGTATTCCGGGAGGTTATCGGGAGAGGCGCTGAATTCCGGGAGGGTTGGCAAGTATGGATAAGTGTGACCGGTAGATGGCAGTCAAACATAAGAGATACGTGTAGGCTGCACTATGATGGCAATAGGTCTCAAGTAAACAACACCAACATTTTAAATGTTCCATTGAAAATATAGAACATTACACACGGCGCTCAGAAATCTATCAACATGTTTTAGTACGACTTTGGTAAGCTATTAAGCCACACCGCTTCAAGGATTGTCGGCGCATTAAACATAGGAGTATTATTATGGTGTGTGTATAAGGTAAGACATTCTCTGGCGTTTATTATTATTATTATTATTATCAAAAGCAACTTTTCTTACCTTCTGGTACCTGCTGATCCGTATTCGGGATCTGCATGAATCCTGAAAAATTGCACGCGCCCGCCTTTGTAGTTCGTGCTGACACCGTAGTCGATAATCTTCTTCTTTTTTTATCTATCTCAGTGGTCCCCAACCACCGGACTGATTGGAACCAGGCCGCACAAGAAATAAAAAATAAATTTAAAAAAAATACAAAAAAAATACAAAAAATATTAAATCAACATAAAAAACACAATATAAACATTTTATATGAATATAGATCAATACAGTCTACAGGGATACAGTCCGTAAGCACACATGATTGTATTTCTTTATGAAAAAAAAATATATATATATATATATATACCGTAATTTCCGGACTATAAGCCGCACCTGACTATAAGCCGCACCAGCTAAATTTAGGGGAAAATACAGATTGCTCCATATATAAGCCGCACCCGACTATAAGCCGCAGGGTTTTGATGTGTAATTAGCGTAGTATATAGGGATTCCTGCTACCACGGAGGGGATTGTCGGGACAGAGATGACTGTTTGGGAACGCAAAGCGTCCCATTTATTAACAATAAATATTTCAATCATTCAATCAAACTTTCACATCTTTGACATGGCGAACAGCATTCGTGCAGAGTACAAATAATACAACGGTGCAAAGTAATGCAAAGTGCTCGCCTGTACGTTATCAAAATAACCAGCCTACCGGTATATGAAAAGTCAGTCTTTAATCATTGTGTCATCGTCTTCCTCCTGCGTACTAAAACCACTGAAATCCTCTCCGTCGGTGTCGGAGAAGAACAGGCCGTAAATAAGCCGCACCCTTGTATAAGCCTCAGGGACCAGAACGAGGGGAAAAAGTAGCGGCTTATAGTCCGGAAATTACGGTATATATATATTTTTTTTTTTACATTTCACCGTGGGACAAATTTTCAACTACAAAAAGCTACGAAAAGGTTGGGGACCACTGCTCTATCTTCTTGTTATGTTACATTCATCCTCCGCTGTTGCCATTTCTAATATAAAGTAGTGTAAAGTTCTTACTTACATCTGCCAGTAAACTTGCCACTTGCCAGTTTTATTCTTATTGTTGCTTTTAATTTTTTATTCTTATTGTAATATTTTTCAATTGTATTTCCATTTACACCAGCATTATTTACTTTTTTGAAATTCGATCTCAATTCTGTACACTGCTGCTGGAATTTTTATTCTCCTGAGGGAACTCTCCTGAAGGAATCAATAAAGTGCTATCTATCTATCTATGGCATCGCTAAAACATACCGGTGTGGTGAGTATACATTATTCACCCAAGGAACTTTAGTTATTAGAGTTCCGGTCGGACGTTTTTTTTCACGGGACATTACATGTTACGTAGACCACCAGGAAGTGTTTTCAACACCCCTGAGTTCACGTGGACCGTCTCTGAGTGAAAACAGACTCTGTATATTTGCATGTCGAGCCCTTTGATTGAGCCCATATGTTTAAGTCTCCGGCAAGATGACATAGAACTGATATTGTCTGTTTTTTGGACCCTAAATCAGAGCATCCCGTTATCTGTCAAATGCAAAAATATATGTTTTAAAAATACGATTACACACTCAGACAGCTGTCAGTCAGTCTTTTGAGAGCACAATGTTGTTGGTTAAGTCTGACACTGTGCCTCAGCAACCCTAAGCCTATTACTGTATTCATTCACTGCTGTTCACAACACACACACAAACATTGGCGCTATCGTCTAGACCTTATTCAGTAAGCCTATAGCACATCCTCCAGCCGTATCGCACATCATTCCTCCAACAAACACGCCCCGTGTCCCAAACTCACGCACACCTATGCATACACCCTCTGAATCACTTTATTTATTTATTTATTTCCCAGAGAGGGGTTGTCGTCGCCGTTTGTTGAGGGTATCGTTTACAGGCGAGGTGTTTGAAGAAAGACACCTCTCCCATGGCGCGTGTGTGTTCGTGTGTGTGTGTGTGTGTGTGTGTGTGTGTGTGTGTGTGTGTGTGCAAGTGGGGCTTTGCGGTTTCCGACACGTTATCAGTTCTATTCCAATGTATTTCTTATCGAGGTGGAGGTGTGAAGGGAGGTGGGGAAGGAGGGGGACTGACGACCGACAATACAAGCTTATCAAACGTCCTCAGCCATGATTCTACCTGTCACTCAAGACCCACATGCACACACACACACACACACACACACGGTATCAGTAACAGCGGGTCTGTGTGATTGATAGATGGCTTTACCAACAAGTATAAAGCTGGGATCAACATCATTCTGGCCTTTTTCCTTATACACACTATACACCGCCATAACCCGTGTATGGACGTGTGTGTGTGTGTGTGTTTGAAGTGAGCCAGAACATTCCGTAGTAACAAAGGTGGGATTAGGGATGCATTAGTTGGCCTTGCTGCCAGAGTCCTGTCAATAAGAGTGGCTGGAATAAACCGTGAAACCTCGATAAGGAGACAAAAGACAAGTGAGATAGCGCCGAGAAGAGAGATGATGGGAGAGGGGGCGGTCGAGGCAAGGATCAATAAAGAGAGAGAGAGAGAGAGAGAGAGAGAGAGAGAGAAAGAGAGAGAGAGATGGACAGATGACAAGGAGGAGGGAGGGAAAGGATCGATATGAAGAGAGGAGAGAAAGTTTTCACAGAAGAGTTGGATGGAGATGGTTGATTGGGTGATATGTGGAAGGATCCTTATGTACAAAACCCGTTAGCACGTAAATGGTAAATAAAAACAGAGTACAATGATTTGCAAATCCTTTTCAACTTATATTCAATTGAATAGACTGCAAAGACAAGATGTTTCATGTTCGAACTGAGAAACTATTTTTTTGTTGTTGCAAATAATCATTAAAGGCCTACTGAAAGCCACTACTAGCGACCACGCAGTCTGATAGTTTATATATCAATGATGAAATCTTAACATTGCAACACATGCCAATACGGCCGGGTTAACTTATAAAGTGACATTTTAAATTTCTCGCGAAACTTCCGGTTGAAAACGTCTATGTATGATGACGTATGCGCGTGACGTCAATGGTTGAAACGGAAGTATTGGGATCCAATACAAAAAGCTCTGTTTTCATCTCAAAATTCCACAGTATTCTGGACATCTGTGTTGGTGAATCTTTTGCAATTTGTTTAATGAACAATGGAGACTGCAAAGAAGAAAGCTGTAGGTGGGATCGGTGTATTAGCGGCTGGCTGCAGCAACACAACCAGGAGGACTTTGAGTTGGATAGCAGACGCGCTATCCGACGCTAGCCGCCGACCGCATCGATGATCGGGTGAAGTCCTTCGTTGCTCCGTCGATCGCTGGAACGCAGGTGAGCACGGGTGTTGATGAGCAGATGAGGGCTGGCTGGCGTAGGTGGATAGCTAATGTTTTTAGCATAGCTCTGTGAGGTCCCGTTGCTAATTTAGCTTCAATGGCATCGTTAGCAACAGCATTGTTAAGCTTCGCCAGGCTGGAAAGCATTAACCGTGTAGTTACATGTTCATGGTTTAATAGTATTGTTGATTTTCTGTCTATCCTTCCAGTCAGGGGTTTATTTATTTTGTTTCTATCCGCAGTTAAGCCCGATGCTATCACATTTGCTCCGTAGCTAAAGAGCTTCGCCGATGTATTGTCGTGGAGATAAAAGTCACTGTGAATGTCCATTTCGCGTTCTCGACTCTCATTTTCAAGAGGATATAGTATCCGAGGTGGTTTTAAATAGAAATCCGTGATCCACAATAGAAAAAGGAGAAAGTGTGGAATCCAATGAGCCAGCTTGTACCTAAGTTACGGTCAGAGCGAAAAAAGGTACGTCCTGCACTGCACTCTAGTCCTTCACTCTCACGTTCCTCATCCAAGAATCTTTCATCCTGGCTCAAATTAATGGGGTAATCGTTGCTTTCTCGGTCCGAATCGCTCTCGCTGCTGGTGTAAACAATGTGGAAATGTGAGGAGCCTTTCAACCTGCGACGTCACGC
>NC_084749.1:47654936-47704936 GCF_033978785.1 Entelurus aequoreus | reverse complement strand
TTGTGTCTGCAATTGTAGATCATTTAGTTTTTAAGTTTTGTGTTTCTTGTAGAATCTATATAAAGTAATATACATTAGCCTATTGTTAAAATAATGAAAAAAACATCATTAAATATATTTGTTTTATTGTATTGTTACATTAATAGCTGTTGTATTATTATAGGATGGCTTGTTAAACGTTTCATAGGATTTCCAGAGAGTGGAAAAACCAAGACATTTATTATAAAAGGTAAAATAAATAAATACACTACCGTTGAAAAGTTTGGGGTCACATTGAAATGTCCTTATTTTTGAAGGGAAAGCACTGTACTTTTCAATGAAGATAACTTTAAACTAGTCTTAACTTTAAAGAAATACACTCTATACATTGCTAATGTGGTAAATGACTATTCTAGCTGCAAATGTCTGGTTTTTGGTGCAATATCTACATAGGTGTATAGAGGCCCATTTCCAGCAACTATCACTCCAGTGTTCTAATGGTACAATGTGTTTGCTCATTGGCTCAGAAGGCTAATTGATGATTAGAAAACCCTTGTGCAATCATGTTCACACATCTGAAAACAGTTTAGCTCGTTACAGAAGCTACAAAACTGACCTTCCTTTGAGCAGATTGAGTTTCTGGAGCATCACATTTGTGGGGTCAATTAAACGCTCAAAACGGCCAGAAAAAGAGAACTTTCGTCTGAAACTCGACAGTCTATTCTTGTTCTTAGAAATGAAGGCTATTCCACAAAATTGTTTGGGTGACCCCAAACTTTTGAACGGTAGTGTACATAAAAAGAAAAAGAAAAAAAGCCATCGTCCCGGGGAGCATTTAATTCCGTCCCGTGCATTTTTTTTTACCATCCCCGGGACGACGGGACATGTGGCCGGGCCAAGTGATTAGGACACCAGATTCTCATCATTTGGATGGCTGGACAAATACTTTTGGCAATATAGTCTACATCCGCTGTTATGTTGTTATGTTATGTTATGGTATTTTCATTTATTATCCATCAATCAATCAATCAATGTTTATTCATATAGCCCTAAATCACAAGTGTCTCAAAGGGCTGTATGCGTCCCCCAACCAACTGTTACATCAGCAGCCCGAGTGGAGAAACAAAGAAATAAATAAATAAATAAAACCAAAAAAAAAAAAAAAAAAAAAAAAAAAACCCAAAAAAAAAAAAAAAAAATATCCCGCTGTATTATGTATCTCAACCTTGAGCCATAAAAACACGAACGGCAAGGTGCCATGGTACTATTTCCAATACCTCATCCATAAACTATTCACCAATTGGGTCAAATACATGCAATTTTCAATGTGTTGCTGAAGAGCTCTCAGTCCTACTGGGATCGGAGCCACGACGAGAGGAGGTCGGAGGGCCGGCTGAGAGCGGCAAATGTATTGTAATTGTTTCTCGTTAATTAATTTCCTTCATTGATGCCTACATAGGCCTGGGAGCTATAGGCATTGATAAAGAGAGAGAGAGAGAGCTGGGGGGGGCCCGAGGGTTGCATCCTGTTACTGTCAGCAAGGCAGCGAGAGCGAGCTGTCACACAAAGACACAATGAGCCCCTGCAACAAACAGCCACTTAAAAAGCAGCCTGGCAACAGAGAGCAAATTCAATTAGAGAAGTAATTAGTAGATACAGGGCCAGGCAGGCAGGCTGCACAGACCCCACAACACAAGATTTAATAGGTGCCAATAGGAGGAGTGCGCTGTCATAATTAAGAGGCAATCGCCTATGTCAATGAATACCTAAAAACACACCGTCTCCTCAATGCCAAACTATTCATTCAGTGATCACCAAAATATTTCATACAGCAACGTTTCTTTTGAAAGACTCATTTCTGGGAAGATAGCAAGACAATTGCACATAATGCAACCAGACTGGCATTTATATTGCTAATTAATTTTTCTTTTTTTTTTTCTTCTCCCCTCTCCGGGTAATTCGTGGCGGGACTCTTCCCCATGCATGAGCGGGTGTTTATTGCCGAGGCTGTTGAACAGAGCTCGGAACGCCTCCCCCTGTACGTCGAAGAAACAGCACAAACACAAACAAACAAACAAAAGTAACGACGGCTTTCTTCCCTTTCCACCTCAATACCCGCGACTTTCTTCTCATTCATCTCCCTTTCCACCCCGGAGCTCCGCCGAGACAAAAGACGGCAATTAAGCGAGGTGATAAGGATGTGGACTAAATCAGCAGGTTATTGATTGATTTGTCAGTCTCTTGGGGACGGAGCATGTCAGCGGCTATCTCTTCACGCAAGCGGCTTCTGGGCAGGCCTGTTCTTTCTGAAATCCCTCAAAGTTGATTCAACAAGCGTTCACTCGAATAACTAAAATACATTGCAGAACATAACGGACACAGATAAGACCTTCTGTGGTCAGAAAAAACAAAAATGGAGCTGTTTGGCCACAATACCCAGCAATATGTTTGGAGGAGAAAAGGTGAGGCCTTTAATCCCCAGGAACATCATACCAACTGTCAAGCATGGTGGTGGTAGTATTATGCTCTGGGCCTGTTTTGCTGCCAATGGAACTGGTGCTTTACAGAGAGTAAATGAGACAATGAAACCTCCAAATTCTTCAGGACAACCTAAAATCATCCAGCCCGGAGGTTGGGACAATGCTGAAGAAACAAGTCCATGTCAGAAAACCAACACATTTAGCTGAACCGCACCAATTTTGTCAAGAGGAGTGGTCAACAATTCAAGCAGAAGCTTGTGGATGGCTACCAAAAGCGCCTTATTGCAGTGAAACTTGCCAAAGGACATGTAAGCAAATATTAAAGGCCTACTGAAAGCCACTACTACCGACCACGCAGTCTGATAGTTTATATATCAATGATGAAATCTTAACATTATAACACATGCCAATACGGCCGGGTTAACTTATAAAGTGACATTTTAAATTTGCCGCTAAACTTCCGGTTCGAAACGCCTCTGAGGATGACGTATGCGCGTGACGTAGCCCGGCGAACACGGGTATGCCTTCCACATTGAAGCCAATACGAAAAAGCTCTGTTTTCATTTCATAATTCCACAGTATTCTGGACATCTGTGTTCGTGAATCTGTTGCAATCATGTTCATTGCATTATGGAGAAGGAAGCTGAGCAAGCAAAGAAGAAAGTTGTCGGTGCGAAATGGACGTATTTTTCGAACGTAGTCAGCAACAACAGTACACAGCCGGCGCTTCTTTGTTTACATTCCCGGAAGATGCAGTCAAGATGGAAGAACTCGGATAACAGAGACTCTAACCAGGAGGACTTTTGACTTCGATACACAGACGCCTGTAGAGAACTGGGACAACACAGACTCTTACCAGGATTACTTTGATTTGGATGACAAAGACGCAGACGTGCTACTGTGAGTATGCAGCTTTGGCTTCTAAACATTTGATCGCTTGACCGTATGTGCGCAACTTTTTTTTGCGTATGTACGTAACTTTTTAAAAATATATAAGCTTTATGAACCTTGGGTTAGGTGAACGGTCTTTTGGGCTGAGTGATTGTGTGTGTTGATCAGGTGTTTGAATTGTATTGGCGTGTTCTATGGAGCTAGGAGCTAGCAGAGGAGCTAGGAGCTAGCGTAACAAACACGCAGGTGTTTTTATGCAGGATTAATTTGTGGCATATTAAATATAAGCCTGGTTGTGTTGTGGCTAATAGAGTATATATATGTCTTGTGTTTATTTACTGTTGTAGTCATTCCCAGCTGAATATCAGGTCACCCCCGGCTCTCACAGCATCTTCCCTATCTGAATAGCTTCAACTCCCCACTAGTCCTTCACTTGCACTTTACTCATCCACAAATCTTTCATCCTCGCTCAAATTAATGGGGAAATTGTCGCTTTCTCGGTCCGAATCTCTCTCACTTCATGCGGCCATCATTGTAAACAATAGGGAACTTTGCGTATATGTTCAACTGACTACGTCACGCTACTTCCGGTAGGGGCAAGCCTTTTTTTTTATCAGATACCAAAAGTTGCAATCTTTATCGTCGTTGTTCTCTACTAAATCCTTTCAGCAAAAATATGGCAATATCGCGAAATGATCAAGTATGACACATAGAATAGATCTGCTATCCCCGTTTAAATAAAAAAAATTCATTTCAGTAGGCCTTTAACATTGCTGTATGTATACTTTTGACCCAGCACATTTTCAGTAGACCCATAATAAATTCATATAAGAACCAAACTTCATTGATGTTTTTTGTGACCAACAAGTATGTGCACCAATCACAAAAAAATTTGAGTTGTAGAAATGATTGGAACCTCAAGACAGCCATGACATTATGTTCTTTACAAGTGTATGTCAACTTTTGACCACGACTATGTTTTCTTGTTGTTCTTCTTCTTCTCTAGATTTTGGCGCGCTCTACCTTCCACATTTTTAATCCGATTCAAACCGTTCCAACTTCAAACTGTTCGGCCTATTCGGGAATCGCGGGCTTTCCCTTGAAAAGTTGATTCAACAAGCGTTCACTCAAATAACTAAAATACATTGCAGAACATAACGGACAAAGATAAGACCTTCTGGAGGAAAGTTCTGTGGTGAGATGAAACAAAAAATCGAGTTGTTTGGCCACAATACCCAGCAATACACTACCGTTCAAAAGTTTGGGGTCACCCAAACAATTTTGTGGAATAGCCTTCATTTCTAAGAACAAGAATAGACTGTCGAGTTTCAGATGAAAGTTCTCTTTTTCTGGCCGTTTTGAGCGTTTAATTGACCCCACAAATGTGATGCTCCAGAAACTCAATCTGCTCAAAGGAAGGTCAGTTTTGTAGCTTCTGTAACGAGCTAAACTGTTTTCAGATGTGTGAACATGATTGCACAAGGGTTTTCTAATCATCAATTAGCCTTCTGAGCCAATGAGCAAACACATTGTACCATTAGAACACTGGAGTGATAGTTGCTGGAAATGGGCCTCTGTACACCTATGTAGATATTGCACCAAAAACCAGACATTTGCAGCTAGAATAGTCATTTACCACATTAGCAATGTATAGAGTGTATTTCTTTAAAGTTAAGACTAGTTTAAAGTTATCTTCATTGAAAAGTACAGTGCTTTTCCTTCAAAAATAAGGACATTTCTGTCACGACTTGGTCCTTGGCGTGGATTGTTTTTCCGAGGTGCAAAGCAACTTGACTGGACACGGCTTGGAGGTGAGTACATTATTTAATATAAGGACAATAAAAAGGAATAAACAAAAGGCGCTCACAGAGGAGGTAACAAACTTGGCTATGAAACAAAAGACATGCACTTGGGCATAAAAACTATAAACATTAAATCAAAACTTACTTGGCATGAGATGAAACAAGAACTATGGTAAACAGGTGCAGAGCATACATTTGTGTGGAGAAGGTCTGATGTCGCCCGGACGAACAACAGAAACAGAAAAGCTTATATAGTGACATGATAAGTGAAAACAGGTGCGTGACTAACCGTGAACAGGTGCGTGACATGACAATGTGAACCAGGTGAAACTAATTGTTGCTATGGTGACAAACAAAACAAGGAAGTGAAACCAGGAACTAAGGAAGTGTCCAAAAAACAAAACAGCACATGGCCAAACAAAAACATGAACACAGACATGACAATTTCAATGTGACCCCAAACTTTTGAATGGTAGTGTATGTTTGGAGGAGAAAAGGTGAGGCCTTTAATCTCAGGAACACCATTCCCACCGTCAAGCATGGTGGTGGTAGTATTACGCTCTGGGCCTGTTTTGCTGCCAATGGGACTGGTGCTTTACAGAGAGTAAATGGGACAATGAAACCTCCGAATTCTTCAGGACAAGCTAAAATCATTAGCCCGGAGGTTGGGTCTTGGGTGCAGTTGGGCGTTCCAACAGGACAATGAGCCCAAACACACATCAAAAGTGGTAAAGGAATGGCTAGAATGAAGGTTTTAGAATGACTTTCCCAAAGTCCTGACTTAATAAACTTGTGGACAATGCTGAAGAAACAAGTCCATGTCAGAAAACCAACACATTTAGCTGAACTGCACCAATTTTGTCAAGAGGAGTGGTCAACAATTCCACCAGAAGCTTGTGGATGGCTACCAAAAGCGCCTTATTGCAGTGAAACTTGCCACGGGACATGTAAGCAAATATTAACATTGCTGTACGTATACTTTTGACTCTAGCCTTAATGTGTGTCGCTCAGAATGCTACAGTCCCATACCCTTAAAATAGCAATGAAACCTGGGATGTATACCGAGTACCTGTATTTTTTGGTATCGGTTCCTAATTAGGTCGGTCCATGAGGACCGTGAACATTCTAGAACTAATCATTTTGACATGTTGTCACATTCAGTTCAGCTGCCATTGCTACACATTAACATCAGCTGTGGATCATGACAAATAAGGAAGCAACACCACACAACGTGTGCAACGCGACAATATTTCCTCTGCAAAAATGTATTAAATTCATGCACGCTGTGTCGGTTTCAAATGAACGCACTTTATCAGCCGTCCTCCTAGCGGTCCATTAATCCACAGGCTAATAGTAGTCCACTCAAAAAAGTTAAATATTTATGTGGAGGGGGCGTGGCCTGTGGGCCTGCCATGGAGCGGGGTGTGCAAGGACCGGCCTGGAAGACAGCGGCAGGTGAGTAGATTGCCCAGCTGGGGCTTGTTATCTAATCACCTGTTGCCTTTATTAGCAGCAGCCGGACAGAGACACGGGAGTTGGAGTTGGAGTTGGAGCCAGAGAGAGACACACGCCCAGAGACTAAACATATATTGCTGGAAAGCAAGCCACCCCCTGGTGTTTATGACAATAAAACATTTGATTCAAATTGTCTACCGGGCTCCCAAAGATCTGTCGGTGTCAGGAGAACCCACCACAAGAGGGAAACCTCACAATTTATAAACTACTCTCAGTGCCGCGCATCCAACTCAAATCCTCCTGGTAAGTGTCTCTGTTCGTCCCAGTTCTCCACAGGCCAAAGGTGGATCCACAAAAAGGTCAACAATGAGGATTTGTTCCAAGTCGTGGCTCCGTGACAAAACCATTTGGCTGACAGGTGATCCAGGTGGTGTCTGACGTCCACGTCCGACAGCACCCGATGCCTTTTCTATTCCCACATTCTACTAATTTACATTTTTGATATTACCATTATTATTATAATTATTATTATTATTATTATATATGTCTGTAACAGCTCATAATACTTAAAAAATACATGACGTAATACTAATTGTGACTGGCAATATTTATATACAAACCCCGTTTCCATATGAGTTGGGAAATTGTGTTAGATGTAAATATAAACGGAATACAATGATTTGCAAATCATTTTCAACCCATATTCAATTGAATGCACTACAAAGACAACATATTTAATGTTCAAACTCATTATTTTTTTTTTTTTTTTGCAAATAATAATTAACTTAGAATTTCATGGCTGCAACACGTGCCAAAATAGTTGGGAAAGGGCATGTTCACCACTGTGTTACATGGCCGGAGGACACAACGTCCACAGTTTCCAAAAACAATTTGAAATGTGGACTCGTCAGACCACAGAACACTTTTCCACTTTGTATCAGTCCATCTTAGATGAGCTCAGGCCCAGCGAAGCCAACGGCGTTTCTGGGTGTTGTTGACAAAACGGTTTTCGCCTTGCATAGGAGAGTTTTAACTTGCACTTACAGATGTAGCGACCAACTGGAGTTACTGACAGTGGGTTTCTGAAGTGTTCCTGAGCCCATGTGGTGATATCCTTTACACACTGATGTCGCTTTTTGATGCAGCACAGCCTGAGGGATGGAAGGTCACGGGCTTAGCTGCTTACGTGCAGTGATTTCTCCACATTCTCTGAACCCTTTGATGATATTACGGAGCGTAGATGGTGAAATCCCTAAATTCCTTGCAATAGCTGCTTGAGAAAGGTTTTTCTTAAACTGTTCAACAATTTGCTCACACATTTGTCGACAAAGTGGTGACCCTCGCCCCATCCTTGTTTGTGAATGACTGAGCATTTCATGGAATCTACTTTTATACCCAATCATGGCGCCCACCTGTTCCCAATTAGCCTGTTCACCTGTGGGATGTTCCAAATAAGTGTTTGATGAGCATTCCTCAACTTTATCAGTATTTATTGCCACCTTTCCCAACTTCTTTGTCACGTGTTGCCGGCATCAAATTCTAAAGTTAATGATTATTTGCAACAAAAAAAAAAGTTTATCAGTTTGAACATCAAATATGTTGTCTTTGTAGCATATTCAACTGAATATGGCTTGAAAAGGATTTGCAAATCATTGTATTCCGTTTATATTTACATCTAACACAATTTCCCAACTCATATGGAAACGGGGTTTATACATGGATGGATCCCTGCGGCCATTACAAATGCTAATAGAAATGCATTTTTTCACTTCTTTATTTCCACAAATCACATATAGTAGCGATAAGTGTACCTATAAATACCGGTATCGATAGGGAATATCGATAAGGGTAAAACATCTCAACGATATACACTACATCCCTGTATGAGACCATGATAAAGTCGCATCTTTTTTTTTTTGTTCGAATACTACAGATTCTTATTAAGTCCCCTGAAATATGCATGTTAGGGTAATTAGAGACTATGGGGCCATACACTGCAAAAAGTCAGTGTTCAAAAACAAGAAAAAAAATTACAAAAATGAGGGGTATTTTACTTGAACTAAGCAAAATTATCTGCCAATAGAACAAGAAAATTTGGCTGGTCAAGACTTTCCAAAACAAGTCAAATTAGCTAAGCTCAATGAACCCAAAAATACCTTAAAATAAGTATATTCTCACTAATAACAAGTGCACTTTTCTTGATAGAAAAAAAAAAAAGTGACCTTTTTTCTCAATATGTTGAAAAATATTCTCAAATGAAGTAAATGCTAGTGCCATTATCTTGACATAATGATATGCGCTCGGCATTACATTTCTTGAAACCAGCAAACTTATAAACCCCGTTTCCATATGAGTTGGGAAATTGTGTTAGATGTAAATATAAACGGAATACAATGCGTTGCAAATCATTTTCAACCCATATTCAGTTGAATATGCTACAAAGACAACATATTTGATGTTCAAACTGATAAAAAAAACATTTTTTGGCAAATAATCATTAACTTTAGAATTTGATGCCAGCAACACGTGACAAAGAAGTTGGGAAAGGTGGCAATAAATACTGATAAAGTTGAGGAATGCTCATCAAACACTTATTTGGAACATCCCACAGGTGTGCAGGCTAATTGGGAACAGGTGGGCGCCATGATTGGGTATAAAAGTAGATTCCATGAAATGCTCAGTCATTCACAAACAAGGATGGGGCGAGGGTCACCACTTTGTCAACAAATGCGTGAGCAAATTGTTGAACAGTTTAAGAAAAACCTTTCTCAACCAGCTATTGCAAGGAATTTAGGGATTTCACCATCTACGCTCCGTGATATCATCAAAGGGTTCAGAGAATGTGGAGAAATCACTGCACGTAAGCAGCTAAGCCCGTGACCTTCCATCCCTCAGGCTGTACTGCATCAACGAGCCACATCAGTGTGTAAAGGATATCACCACATGGGCTCAGGAACACTTCAGAAAAACACTGTCCATAAATACAATTCATCGCTACATCTGTAAGTGCAAGTTAAAACTCTCCTATGCAAGGCGAAAACCGTTGATCAACAACACCCAGAAACGCCGTCGGCTTCGCTGGGCCTGAGCTCATCTAAGATGGACTGATACAAAGTGGAAAAGTGTTCTGTGGTCTGACGAGTCCACATTTCAAATTGTTTTTGGAAACTGTGGGCGTCGCGTCCTTTGGACCAAAGAGGAAAAGAACCATCCGGATTGTTGTAGGCGCAAAGTGTAAAAGCCAGCATGTGTGATGGTATGGGGGTGTATTAGTGCCCAAGACATGGGTAAGTTACACATCTGTGAAGGCACCATTAATGCTGAAAGGTACATACAGGTTTTGGAGCAACATATGTTGCCCTCCAAGCAACGTTACCATGGACGCCCCTGCTTATTTCAGCAAGACGATGCCAAGCCACGTGTTACATCAACGTGGCTTCATAGTAAAAGAGTGCAGGTACTAGACTGGCCTGCCTGTAGTCCAGACCTGTCTCCCATTGAAAATGTGTGGCGCATTATGAAGCCTAAAATAGCAGAAGGGAGACCCCCGGACTGTTGAACAACTTAAGCTGTACATCAAGCAAGAATGGGAAATAATTCCACCTGAGAAGCTTCAAAAATGTGTCTCCTCAGTTCCCAAACCTTTACTGAGTGTTGTTAAAAGGAAAGGCCATGTAACACAGTGGTGAACATGCCCTTTCCCAACTACTTTGTCACGTGTTGCAGCCATGAAATTCTAAGTTCATTATTATTTGCCAAAAAAATAAATAAAGTTTATGAGTTTGAACATCAAATATGTTGTCTTTGTAGCATATTCAACTGAATATGGGTTGAAAAGGATTTGCAAATCATTGTATTCCGTTTATATTTACATCTAACACAATTTCCCAACTCATATGGAAACGGGGTTTGCAAATAAACATTGATTGATTGATTGATGAGTGAACGGCGTAAGTTGATGATGGAGTGAGTTTCCAATCCACATCTTTTAAATACAGATTTAGTTTTTCAGGCTTGGTTAAAAATAGGATAGAATTTACATATTCGTCTGCGACAGTTGGGGTTATTTTGTGGCCCCGTTTTTTTTTTGAGTGATGTGAGCGAAAAAATATCCATTTAGCCGTATCATGGCGAATGATCGGGACTCATAAGCCGGGCAATAGGCTGAGAGGGGAGGATAACATTAATATGGCCCCAGATTTCTTTGCAGGACTAGTTAATGCCATTCACCGAGGAAGGTAGATGATGGACTGGGGAGCGGAGAGGAGAGGAGACGGACATTAAGTGGCCCTCCGAGTCCACGGCCGCCGACGCCTTAAGAGCCAATTACCACTCTAATGGAGTTAATGCCAGAGATGAGATGAGTTTGCCAGATGAGAGGAAACATGACAGTGGGACAAACTGCAGCTGAGGAAAACGATTAGTATTTGTTAATCTGATGGGGAAATCATTAAGCATCAAACACGCCGAGGAAAGAAAACCGAAGTGAGAGGACAGAATCCGTCTCAGGCCCGTGATCCATCGTGTTAGGATGCAGATTATAGCTGTGATCTCCGGGCTTATGAACGATTTAGCCAATTACCCACGTTATCTTAAAAAAAAAAAAAAAAACGCTTTAATTTGCCATTCAGAGCTGCAACAGGGGCCCCTCAGAGCCGTCAATGAGGGTGATTAGAGCCCAGATTGCAGCCTTTTCCGAGGGCCCAAACATCTGCTGCCAGAGTGACTTGGAGACGTCAATGCAAAACCCAACTCCTCTTCAGACCCCGATATCTGATTAGCCGGGAGACGACGAGGAGAGGAGATAAAAGAGGATGAGAGTAAGAGAGGAAAGAAGAAGTGGGGGGGGAAAAAAAAAGGCCCGACTTGGTCGCCTGCCAGCCGGCGTGGCGGCGAGTAAGGCCCATCTGTGCGCCCTCACACTCCACGCCTGGCAGATGCAGAAGCAGATTGATTTTCATTCAGCCGCCATGATACCCAAGTGGAAACACACACACACACACACACACACACACACACACACACATGCACAAACACACAATCACAGTGTTTGAAAGCTCCGTCAAGTACCCGTGCCGCTGTTGGCTGTCACTTTGCCAAGCGTTTTCTCTCCTTCCTGTCATTTCCCCCCTCCCCCTCCCCCTCTCCCTTCCTCCCACCCATCCCCCCCCCCCCCCTCGGCGAGCGGCGAGCGGGAATCTGAACGCCGCATCTGGTGCTCAAATTAAATCATTTACAATCCATAGAGAGGAAGAGACGTTTAGTGACAATACAGCCGGTAGGGAATCAGCGGGCTTTTCTCTCCCGGAGCCGTAACACCACGCCGGCATCTGATTGGATGTCAATACAGGCGTGTTCGAAATGTGCATTTAAAAAAAAAAAAATTTTTTGCCGTAAATGACAAGATTGAAAATGTCACGGAGGGAGCTGATCATGAGCCAGCGTGACCTCTGACACCTGCACTCCTGTCTTGTCGCGCTCCAGTGTAGGCTAGACCAGTGGTCCACAACCACTGGGCGATTGGTATCAAGAATTTTTAATTTTTTAATTAAATCAACATAAAAAACACAATATATACATTATATATCAATATAGATCAATACAGTCTGCAGGGATACAGTCCGTAAGCACACATGATAGTATTTCTTTATGAAAAAAAAAAAAAAAAAAAAAAAAAAAAAACCACCAAAAGCGCATTGGTGAGGTCAAACACTGATGTTGGTCGAAAAGGTCTGTTCTAATTCATCCCTAAGGCCATTTGCGGCCCGCAGCTAATTGTTTACCGGCCCGCCACACATTCTGCAAAAATTGCAAAATTGATAGTATTGCAAAAATTAAAAAAAAAAAACATTTAAAAAAGTGGAATGAGGTGAAATCTAACAAGAAAAAGTTGCCATGCAGGCTGTTTTTTTCTTTTCTTTTGTCTTTCTTTATTTTTATTTTTTTTGCTCAAAAAAAAAAAGACAAAAAAACTATGTTGTAATAAATTATTGACCTATTCAAGGTTCCAATTACTTCAAAAATGTCCCTTTAAAATGTTTTATGTGGAAAAAAAATGCATATATTGTGTGGTTGCCATATAAAAAACATCAAAGATTTCTTTGACAAAAGAGCATAAAAACAAACACAATAATAGTTCAAACGTAAAATGGACAGATATATCTGAAGTTGATCTCGTAACTTAAGTGTTGAAAGTAAAAAAAAATAATAATAACAATGTATCACTTAATGAGTGGGGCACCTTTTGCATCCCAAACATATTTAGTGGGATTTTATTAATATTTTCACTGATTTCTCAAAAATATTGAATAATTAAAATCAATGGTGTCCTGCATTATTGATCTTTTAGAGCTCTAATTACTAAATACTGCATATTTCCAGTTTTACTATAAAAAAACAAAGTTGTCTTTGTTTTTTTTTACTTTTTTATCAACCTGAAGTTAATAAAGAGATTTACTGTAAGCGTTAAATAAAACATAATAACAATAATTTGACTTATTTTTAACGTTTTAATGACTGGGACCCTTTATGGTCCCCGGGAGCCCTAAAGGTTAAAAAAAATAAATTAAAATCCATATATTTTGTTATGGTTTGAAAATATAGATAGGGTGAGAAGCTCTGTCATCCGGGAGGAGCTCAAAGTAAAGCCGCTGCTCCTCCACATCGAGAGGAGCCAGATGAGGTGGTTCGGGCATCAGGTCAGGATGTTGATGTTGATCTTTTAGAGCTCTAATTACTAAATACTGCATATTTCCGGTTTTACTATAAAAAAACAAAGTTGTCTTGGACAGAAAAGCCATAAAACCTTTTTTTTTTTTTTAATTAAATCAACATAAAAAACACAATATATACATTATATATCAATATAGATCAATAAAGTCTGCAGGGATACAGTCCGTAAGCACACATGATTGTATTTCTTTATGAAAAAAAATAAAAAAATTAAAAAAAACCCTCACCCCCCCGGTCCGTGGCACAAATTTCCAAGCGTTGACCGGTCCGCAGCTACAAAAAGGTTAGGGACCACTGGGCTAGACAACCTCATATAATTCATACAGTATCTACACCAGGGTTCAATATGATGTCAATCAAACCTTTTGCAGCTATCACAGCTTCAACTTTTCTGGGAAGGCTGTCCACAAGGTTGCGGAGTGTGTTTATAGGAATTTTCCACCATTCTTCCAAAAGCGAATTGGTGAGGTCACACGCTGATGTTGGTCGAGAAGGTCTGTTCTAATTCATCCCAAAGGTGTTTTATCGGGTTTCAGGTCAGGACTCTGTGCAGGCCAGTCAAGTTCATCCACACCAGACTCTGTACATCAGGGGTGTCCAGAGTGCGGCCCGGGGGCCATTTGCGGCCCGCAGCTAATTGTTTACCGGCCCGCCACACATTCTGCAAAAATTGCAAAATTGATAGTATTGCAAAAATTAAAAAAGAAAAAATTTAAAAAAGTGGATTGAGGTGAAATCTAACAAGAAAAAGTTGCCATGCAGGCTGTTTTTTTCTTCTTTTGTCTTTCTTTATTTTTATTTTTTTTGCCATTGCTCAAAAAAAAAAAAGACAAAAAAACTATGTTCTAATAAATTATTGACCTATTCAAGGTTCCAATTACTTCAAAAATGTCCCTTTAAAATGTTTTATGTGGGAAAAAAAATGCATATATTGTGTGGTTGCCATATAAAAAACATCAAAGATTTCTTTGACAAAAGAGCATAAAAACAAACACAATAATAGTTCAAACGTAAAATGGACAGATATATCTGAAGTTGATCTCGTAACTTAAGTGTTGAAAGTAAAAAAAAATAATAATAAAAATGTATCACTTTATGAGTGGGGCACCTTTTGCATCCCAAACATATTTAGTGGGATTTTATTAATATTTTCACTGATTTCTCAAAAATATTAAATAATTAAAATCAATGGTGTCCTGCATTATTGATCTTTTAGAGCTCTAATTACTAAAAACTGCATATTTCCAGTTTTACTATGAAAAAAGTTGTCTTTGTTTTTTTTACTTTTTTATCAACCTGAAGTTAATAAAGAGATTTACTGTAAGCGTTAAATAAAACATAATAATAATAATTTGACTTATTTTTAACGTTTTAATGACTGAGACCCTTTATGGTCCCCGGGAGCCCTAAAGGTTAAAACAATTTTTTTTAAATCCATATATTTTGTTATGGTTTGAAAATGAAAAATATCAAAATTGCTTAATTTTTCCGTGTGCGGCCCTCAGTGGAAAAAGTTTGGACACCCCTGCTGTACATCCATGTCTTTATGGACCTTGCTTTGTGCACTGGTGCACAGTCATGTTGGAAGAGGAAGGGGCCCGCTCCAAACTGTTCCCACAAGGTTGGGAGCCATACTTGCCAACCCTCCTGATTTTCCGGGGAGACTCCCGAATTTCAGTGCCCCTACCGAAAATCTCCCCAGGGCAACCCTTCTCCCGGATTTCTTCCGGTTTCCACCCGGACAACAATATTGGAGCCTTTAGCGTCCTCCACAACATGTCGTCACGTCCGCTTTTCCTCCATACAAACAGCGTGCCAATCCAGTCGCATAATATATGCGGCTTTCACACGCACATAAGTGAATGCAAGGCATACTTGGTCAACAGCCATACAGGTCACATTGAGGGTGTCCGCATAAACAACTTTAACACTGTTACAAATATGCGCCACACCGTGAACCCACGCCAAACAAGAATGACAAACACATTTCGGGAGAACATCCGCACCGTAACACAACATAAACACAACAGAGCACTAACTCTTCCGGGACGCTACAATATACACCCCCCCCGCTACCACAAAACCCCGCCCCCTCTAACCCCGCCCACCTCAACCCTGCCGCCCCCCATCTCCCGAATTCGGAGGTCTCAAGGTTGGCAAGTATATATATAAGTTTTGGTATCCTGGAGCATTCAAAGTTCCTTTCACTGGAACTAAGGGGCCAAGCCCAACTCCTGAAAAAACAACCCCACAGCATAATTCCTCCCCCACCAAATTTCACACTCGGCACAATGCAGTCCGAAATGTACCGTTCTCCTGGCAACCTCCAAACCCAGACTCGTCCATCAGATTGTGTGTATATATATATATATATATATATATATATATATATATATATATATATATATATATATATATATATATATATATATATACACTACCGTTCAAAAGTTTGGGGTCACATTAAAATGTCCTTATTTTTCAATGAAGATAACTTTAAACTAGTCTTAACTTTAAAGAAATACACTCTATACATTGCTAATGTGGTAAATGACTATTCTAGCTGCAAATGTCTGGTTTTTGGTGCAATATCTACATAGGTGTATAGAGGCCCATTTCCAGCAACTATCATTCCAGTGTTCTAATGGTACAATGTGTTTGCTCATTGGCTCAGAAGGCTAATTGATGATTAGAAAACCCTTGTGCAATCATGTTCACACATCTGAAAACAGTTTAGCTTGTTACAGAAGCTACAAAACTGACCTTCCTTTGAGCAGATTGAGTTTCTGGAGCATCACATTTGTGGGGTCAATTAAACGCTCAAAATGGCCAGAAAAAGAGAACTTTCATCCGAAACTCGACAGTCTATTCTTGTTCTTAGAAATGAAGGCTATTCCACAAAATTGTTTGGGTGACCCCAAACTTTTGAACGGTAGTATATATATATATATATATATATATATATATATATATATATATATATATATATATATATATATATATATATATATATATATATATATATATATATATACATATATTCAACGTCCATTGTGAACTTAATATAAGATATAAACTCATTACATATAAATTGAAATATATCAAGCTTTTTTGTTATAATTTTGATGATGATTTTTTGAAAACCCCAACATTTTCTGAGATTTTCAATTCCAGGATTTCATTAGCTGTAAGCCATAATCCTCAAAATTATAACAAAATAAGACTTAAAATATCTTGAGTTGCATGTTATGAGTTTATGGCACATAGTAGTTTCATCTTGCTGGTATAAACAAACCTCTGCATGGTTTATTCCAATTTATTTTTTGTTTCACCATTTCCCCGAAGAGTCCGCCATTGTAGTCCGATAGGGCTGTGAATCTTTGGGCACCACACGATACGATTCGAATCGAATATCGTGGGTAACAATTTGATTCAGAATTGATTCTCAATTCAAAATCTATATTTTTTTGAATACCACTCGATGCCAGTTCTATGATTAGCTACATTCCTCCATAAGATAGATAAACAGCTCTGATCAATTTCTATATTACTTAGGATGATCTGTAAAACATAACCTATGCAACATTCTGAGCAAAGAACCACCATCATATGTTATGTAGATCACAAAGAAATGTCTTGAATTTAGGAAAACAAATCGTAATATGACTCCTTTAAATGTCTTCAGGCATAATTCTGAATCTAAATGATTAATCAATCAGACTTTGGATCAGACTCCTTACAGTTCATGTCAGTTCAAATACGTTTCTTGCCAAGACATTTTCGGGAATTCCATGCTTCCAATTCATTTAGAACTGTTTGGAGGAGGCCCTTTTTGCTTCCAGCGTGACTTTTCTAAGAGTCCAAGACAAAATCCATGAAGACACAGTTAGATGAGTTTGGTGTGAAAAATATGAGGGGCCGTTAGGGACATTTAGGGACATAGGTTTGGTTGTTATCATCAGTCATCAACAATTGAGAACAGAGAAATGGATATTGGAACGGTGTAGGTCTGACTTGGTAGGATATGGACAGCAAGTAGTGGGCAGAGAGAGAGAGAGAGAGAGAGAGAGAGAGAGAGAGAGAGAGAGAGAGAGAGAGAGAGAGAGAGAGAGAGAGAGAGAGAGAGAGATCAGAAGGCATAAGAAAAAGTATCTGCATTTGATTGTTTACATTTGATTATTAGCAATCCGGGTAGGGTGTTAGTTTAGGGTTGTAGCTGCCTGGAGGTGAACCTTTATTGCGGTTTTGAAGGAGGATCGAGATGCCCTTTTCTTTTACACCTGTTGGGAGCGCATTCCACATTGATGTGGCATAGAAGGAGAATGAGTTAAGACCTTTGTTAGTTTGGAATCTGGGTTTAACGTGGTTAGTGGAGCTCCCCCTGGTGTTGAGGTTATGGCGGTCATTTACGTTAAGGAAGTAGTTTGACATGTACTTCGGTATCAGGGAGGTGTAGCGGATTTTATAGACTAGGCTCAGTGCAAGTTGTTTTACTCTGTCCTCCACCCTGAGCCAGCCCACTTTGGGGAAGTAGGTAGGAGTGAGGTGGGGTCTGGGGTGGAGGTCTAGAAGTAATCTGACTAGCTTGTTCTGGGATGTTTGGAGTTTAGATTTGAGGGTTTTGGAGGTGCTAGGTTACCAGGAGGTGGGCGGGGCATGTGCTGACGGCGAGACACAGCTGACAGGTGATTAGATTTCACAGGTGGTACGTGTTAATCTAATCATCTGTTGTCTTCAACAGTAAGCGGCCGAGAGCAGGGGAGGAGAGAGGATACGGACGTGACTGAAAAGTCACGTTCTACTGGAGAAAGACTTTGACAAACAATCGATGCACAATAAAACTTTGTTAAAACTGCACGCTTGGCTCCTGTGCAGTGGAACTGCTAGGAAGCAACTTCTACAGTTGGTCTTCCAAGTTTTAAACTGAACTTGGGAGCCGCTATTGTGTCATTCCAGAGCCACCAGTTGAATAGCCCTGCCCTACAATAAAAACAAGAAATATTGCACTGCCACCTAATCACATTTGTTTTCCAATATTGCTGCCCCGAAGCCCAAAGTCAAAAACATGGCTTCCCTCCCCAACATTCGAAGAATGTGTCACTTAAGAGACATTAAGGAAGTGTGATGGAAGGATGTTGAGCAGTCGCCCGGCCTGGGAATGGACTGACTCTTGTGAAATCCCTGTAAAATATGAGACTTGTGGTCATCCATCATTATACTAAGACAGCAAGGGCCTTTGTCTGTCCCATTCTGGGCCGCACTGGACATGTCTGCATGGCCACCGGAGAGACTGTAATGTGTGTGTGTGTGTGTGTGTGTGAGAGAGAGAGAGAGAGAGAGGGTAGAGGCAGACAGCTGAAACTGTGTCAAACAGTGCAAGTGTGTGTGGAGGCAGGCAGTTGACCCGGTGGCAATTAGGGAGCCCGTATCGTTCCATTCCCTGGGGGCAAGGCTGACTGAAACATTAAATCATTTCATTCATTTCAAACTGATCATGCTGTTCCCCCTTTACATGCTGTCTGAACACTTAGGTGGCCCGCTGGTTTGCTGACATTAAAATAAAATAAAAATGGATCAAAGTGGCAGGAATTTAAGGAATTGTGGCACTAATGTTATTCACATATTAAGCAAGGAAACCGAAATATATCCATTGTAGTGTTGTCTGGATACCAATGTTTCGGTAACGGTACCGGTATCAAAATTATTTCGATACTTTTCGGTACGTTTCTAAATAAAGGGGACCACAAAAAAATGCATTATTGGCTTTTATTGAACAAAAACTCTTAGGGTACATTAAATATATATTTGTTATTGCAGGTTTGTATTTTGTCAACATTATTAAGGACAAGAGGTAGAAAATTAATTATTAAAGACCTACTGAAATGTAATTTTCTTATTTAAACGGGGACAGCAGATCCATTCTATGTGTCATACTTGATCATTTCGCGATATTGCCATATTTTTGCTGAAAGGATTTAGTAGAGAACATCGACGATAAAGTTCGCAACTTTTGGTCGCTGATAAAAAAAAGCCTTGCCTGTACCGGAAGTAGCGTGACGTCACAGGTTGAAAGGCTCCTCACATTTCCCCATTGTTTACACCAGCAGCGAGAGCGATTCGGACCGAGAGAGCGACGATTACCCCATTAATTTGAGCGAGGATGAAAGATTCGTGGATGAGGAACGTGAGAGTGAAGGACTAGAGTGCAGTGCAGGACGTACCTTTTTTCGCTCTGACCGTAACTTAGGTACAAGCTGGCTCATTGGATTCCACACTTTCTCCTTTTTCTATTGTGGATCACGGATTTGTATTTTAAACCACCTCGGATACTATATCCTCTTGAAAATGAGAGTCGAGAACGCGAAATGGACCTTCACAGTGACTTTTATCTCCACGACAATACATCGGCGAAGCACTTTAGCTATGGAGCTAACGTGATAGCATCGTGCTTAAATGCAGATATAAACAAAAGAAATAAGCCAAGGCCTGGAAGGATAGACAGAAGATCAACAATACTACCAAACACTGGACCTGTAACCACACGGTTAATGCTGTACCGCCTGGCGAAGCCTAGCAATGCTGTTGCTAACGACGCCATTGAAGCTAACTTAGCTACGGGACCTCGACAGAGCTATGCTAAAAACATTAACGCTCCACCTACGCCAGCCCTCATCTGCTCATCAACACCCGTGCTCACCTGCGTTCCAGCGATCGACGGCGCGACGAAGGACTTCACCCGATCATCGATGCGGTCGGCGGCTAGCGTCGGATAGCGCATCTGCTATCCAACTAAGCAGGGCCGGCCCGTGGCATAGGCCGTATAGGCAAATGCTAAGGGCGCTGTCCATCAGGGGGCGCCACGCCAGTGCCACAAATATTGGAGAAAAAAAAAAAGTGTATTTCTAAGTACAAAAAATAATCCCACGTTAATTAAAATTCAAAGTAAAGCCTATTTAATAGAAATATTATTTGTTACAACATTAGCCCCCCCCCCCCCCCCCCCCCCGCACGGTGCGCCCCCTCCCTTCCCGTATCATGACTCTTTTTGGACGTCACCACATCAAAAAACAACACAAGATGTGAAATCGGCCAAAACTGTCAGGTGCCCAGGGAAGAAAAAAGAGAAAAGAAGAGGAGAAACGAGAAAAAGACAGAGGTAGCAGGTAGGTAACGTTAGCCTACATGAAATTATTTGTCTGTTACAGAATGTGATAGTAACCTGGCTTTAAGCTAATGTTGCATGACTCGGCAATTGCTATTCAATAAATAGAATATTGTGGAGGGGGCTAAATTATTATGGAAAATAATAATGTAACGTTAGGTAATTACAGTACTCCCTGGTGTACAGTAATTTGTAAGTCATTCTAGTTAATGCAATATTAAAAAGCACAAATAGAGAACTCTGTAGGATCCCCTTTTTTTGTAATATAGTTGTTAAAGTCATACTGGTTTGATATCTTGTTTTGTGCAGTGCCTTATTTATATTGTATTTTTAATTTATTTTATGCAACTTGTTGACACGTTTTATTTTGTGTTTATGTATGTAAAAAATATTGTATTTCATATATAAATTTTTTATACATATGCTGTCCTCTCCAAGGTTTTTCATAGTCATTCAAATCGACGCCCCACTGGGTGGTGAGTTTTTCCTTGCCCTTATGTGGGCTCTGTGCCGCGGATGTCGTTGTGGCTTGTGCAGCCCTTTGAGACACTTGTGATGTAGGGCTGTATAAATAAACATTGATTGATTGAGTCCCTCAAAACATTTGGTCAAAACGGGAGTGACACTACTGGGAAATAATCATTCGGGCAGTTCAATGTTTTCTTCTTGGGTACTGGGACGATGATGGCTGATTTAAGGCTGGTGGGAACCAAAGACCGCTTGAATATGG
This sequence comes from Entelurus aequoreus, assembly GCF_033978785.1. NCBI lineage: Eukaryota > Metazoa > Chordata > Actinopteri > Syngnathiformes > Syngnathidae > Entelurus > Entelurus aequoreus. Next base: position 47,683,705 of record NC_084749.1, on the reverse strand, counting down.
TTATATACCTCTGCTAGCTGGTCTGCGCAGGCCTGAAGTACCTGCCCAGGGATGCAATCTGGTCCAGTAGCCTTCCTTGCATTAACTCTGCGCAGGGTGGCTCTGACCTTATGTGTCTGCAGCTCTAACAGATCATTATTCACTGGTCCGGCAGGAATGAAGTCTTTCCTGCTGTGACGGTCAATGCGAGCAAACAACCGGTTCAGTGTCTGAGGTTATTGCGGTGTTGTTATTACAGCCAGTCTGAATCATAATCGCCGTTCACATGTCTCTTGAGTTGTTGTTGTTGTTGTTGAAGTGGGTCTCGATGCACCGCTGGTAAGTGTGCTCGGATTTCTTAATTCCCCTTCTCGCCCTCTCTGAAGGCAGAGTCTTCACTCTGCTGTTGAGCCTCAGTTTCTGGTTTAGGAAACACCTTAAACATTGTTGTCTCTGTCACAATCCCCCAGTCGGTGAAATCTTAGCAGTCCTGCTATAGTCGATCAATAATGATAAAAGAATGACATACTGCACAGTAGGGTTGTACGGTATACCAGTGCACACTCACGGAGCACTTACAAGCAGACACAGTGTGTAGACAGAAAAGGGTGAACGGACGCATTTTGGCTTAAAAACTAACAATAAAGGTGAAGTTATAACACTGAAACGCCCTCAGGAAGAGGTGCTTTAAGACATGGCTAGCTAGCAGCAACAAGCCTGCAGACAATCACATATCTGCGCACCTGGACCTGATGAGAGGGAGCGGCATAAAGACCAGCGGACTCGAGCGACCTTTGCCAGAACGTCGCTCATCTTCCCATGACTTCCCTGTCATCCGTGATCGTGTTTTGCCTCTCGACATCCATCCGGATACCTGACTGCCTCCCTCCATCCTCGACCCCCTGCCCGGACACGGACTACGCTGCCTCGCTCCTACCCTCGACCCCTTGCCTGTTTATGGACTGCCTCTTCGCCTAGCCCCCCCTTGATTCGACGGAGGATACATCCAACACTCACAGACAACAAACCCTGGTAACATTTATACTATTAATTATACACATAGCCTACACCCATTCACTTAGGGTAGCATACACACGCCACGTAATCATCAAAGGTTTAAATAAACCTTGTGAACCGCAGTTCTGCCTTGGTTGTCGCCTCCTTCCCTTCTCTGTACATAACAAGAAGTGTAGATAGAACATGTTAAAATAGAAAATAACCAGAAAATAACCATTTTCTACCACTTGTCTTTAAAAATGTTGACAAAATAATAGGTGTATAAATGACACAATATGTTACTGCATACGTCAGCAGACTAATTAGGAGCCTTTGTTTGTTTACTTACTACTAAAATACAATTTGTCTAGTATGTTCACTATTTTAATTAAGCCTGCCTTTTCCGGTCACTTGTCGTGGCTTCATTGTTTGCATTTGGCATTCTGGTTTTCGAGCTCATAATTCCTGTGCTAAGTTACCTTAGCTTCTAGTATTCCTGTGCTAAGTAAGTTTTTGCTTTAGCTTCTCGTGCGAACGGCACACTTTCCTTTTGTTTCGTTCCTGTCTGTTGTAATGTGTATGATTTATGAGAAATAAAACATCTCCTACCTGCACGCTTTCATCCGGAGCCGTCAGTTTTGCGTCCCGGGAATGTACCGCAGCACGCTGCACCCCACCGTGACAAATGACTGAGCTACGTGACGTCATTTCTTGTCGGGACTGGATTCGGTCCAAGAGATTCGAATAAAGAACCAACTCTTTTTCTTTACTATAGTGGTCTTGATAACGGGTACCGGTTCTCAAAAAGGGATTCGAGTCCGAGGTATTCGGTTCTTTTCTTATCGAACAACCGGGAAAACCGGTTTCGAGTATCATCCCTACACGTTCCTCATCCACAAATCTTTCATCCTGGCTCAAATTAATGGGGTAATCGTCGCTTTCTCGGTCCGAATCGCTCTCGCTGCTGGTGTAAACAATGGGGAAATGTGAGGAGCCTTTCAACCTGCGACGTCACGCTACTTCCGGTACAGGCAAGGCTTTTTTTTATCAGCGACCAAAAGTTGCAAACTTTATCGTCGATGTTCTCTACTAAATCCTTTCAGCAAAAATATGGCAATATCGCGAAATGATCAAGTATGACACATGGAATGGATCTGCTATCCCCGTTTAAATAAAACAAATTCATTTCAGTAGGCCTTTAAACTAGATGACAGCCAAATGGACTTTGCTGTTTAATTTTCAATGAAACAATAGAAAATACGTACTCATATAGTAGTACACTTGTTATTTGTGAGAATATACTTATTTGAAGGTATTTTTGGGTTCATTGAGGTTAGCTAATTAGGGTCCGCACAGGACCATTGCAAAAGGAATCCCAAAGGGAGTCCTTTTGCAATGGGACGAAAGGACCCTATTGAATTTGTAAGGTTTTATTATTCTTTATTCTTCCGCCGCCACAAAAAACGCTAATTTGACCCACTTAACATGCTTCAAAACTCACCAAATTTGACACACACATCAGGACCTGCGAAAATTTCCATAAAATAAAAATAACAAACCCCAAAAATCAAAATTGCGCTCTAGCGCCCCCTAGGAAAAAACAAACTGCCTGTAACTCCCACTAGGAAGGTCGTGGAGACATGAAACAAAAACCTCTATGTAGGTCTGACTTAGACCTACAATTCATAATTAACATCCTCGGGCAAAAACCAACAGGAAGTTGGCAATTTCCCATTTAAGACAAAAATGTACTAAAAACACAAATTTTTGCCTCTTTGACCTCTAATTTGACCCCCTTAAAATAATTCAAAACTCAACAAAATTCTCACACACATCGGGACTGGTGGAAATTGCGATCTGAAAAAAAAACCGAACCCAAAAACTCAAAATTGTGCTCTACATAATTTTTGAAAAAAACAGAGGAAAAAGTGCTCCTCAGAGGAAAACTCAGACAAAACTGCTTGTAACTTCCGGTAGGAACGTCTTAGAGACATGAAACAAATACCTCTACGTAGGTCTCTACCTACATTTCATAGATTGACATCCTTCAGCAAAAATCAACAGGAAGTTTGCTATTCCTCCTTCAAAACAAAATTTTTGTTACAACCGCTCACCAAACATCAAACGTTATCTCCTCTGAGCGCGTTTGTCGTTTCGGCTTCAAACTGCTACAGGAGAGAGATTGAACCCTTCTGATTAAACTGCCTGTACGGATTTTTGATACGTGCTACCTTTTTGATTTTACGAGCCTTCAAAGACCCGCAGCACTAAAGTTGCTCCGGTGCCAAAAATGACAACGAAAATGCAATTATTCCTTCTTTGTCCTCAAAATTCTACACACAATACCCTATAATGACAATGTGAACTCAGACACAACTTCCTCTAACTCCCAGTACGAATATCGTAGAGACATGAAACAAAAACCTCTATGTAGGTCTCAATCAGGACTACCACTGAACAAAAGTAGTGGGACACCTAGGACTAGCACCTGCCAAAAGGCGGACCCGACCAACGCTGCTTGCAGCTTTAATTTTACTTGTTTTGGAAAGTCTTGACAAGCTAAATTTTCTTGTTCTATTGGCAGATAATGTTGCTTTAGTTCAAATAAAATACCCCACATTTTTTAAATTTTTAGGGTCCGCACAGGACCTTTTCAAAAGGAATCCCAAAGGGAGTCCTTTTGCAATGGGACGAAAGGACCCTATTGAAATTGTAAGGTTTTATTATTATTATTATTATTCTTTGTTTCTTTCTTCTTCCGCAGCTTTGCGCACTACTTTGCCCCCCTTAACATACTTCAAAACTCACCAAATTTTTTACACACATCCAAAAAGTGTGCCAGCACACTTTAGTAAATAAACCTAACCCCAAAAAACAAAATTAGGCTCTAGCGCCCCCTAGGAAAAAAAACAAACAAACTGCCTGTAACTCCCACTAGGAAGGTCGTAGAGACATGAAACAAAAACCTCTATGTAGGTCAGACTTAGACCTACATTTCATAATTTTACATCCTCGGGCAAAAACCAACAGGAAGTTGGCAATTTCCCCTTCAAGACAAATTTGTACTAAAAAAACTCGTTTTTTATTGTTTTTGAACACTGACTTTTTGCCGTGCGGTACCAAACTATTGGTGTCGTTACAACACTACCGCACAGTTAGTGTATCGCTTGATATCGTTGACATTAAACAATCCACTGTTGCCGGAGTCAATTGCCGATGAGTTTACCCCTCAAAGCTCGCAATTGGCAACTCATGCGTGGAAACTTGGATCCAGTCACAAAGTCTCAAACTGATCTGGTGTTAAATCCCGTATTTCTGATTGCTGTTTGTTGGTGGCAGAATCCAAATCAGCTTTTCCGTGAAATCCTCTCTGACAAAATGTGACAAACTATTGTTGTTCTTTGTCTCCATGTCACTCTAATCCTCTCTCTCTCTCTCTTCCTCTCTGCATCCCTTCATCATCCTTCCAATTGCAGGAAAAAAGGCTTCAGTACTGCAGGACGCTGTGAACACACACACACACACACACACACACACACACACACACACACACACACACAGCAATGGTCTGCTATGTGGGTCTTACTGGGGGGCTAATCTGTGTGGTCACATTTTGCATATGCATATTGATTACGGGTGTAATAGGCAGTTGGCCCGGGTCACTTGGCTCTAGAACGTTGTGTATGTGTTTGCAACTGTAGCAAAGTGACTTGGTCGGACTTAGGGGAGCACCGCATGGATTTGGATATTGGAACCACGTGCATGCAAGTTGGCTCATTCTCAGGTTGACGTATGTTTGGCTGCTTTTGTAGGTACGCCGTGGATCAGTTTAAGCCTTTAAAAACCTATTGTAGTGCAAAAACCCCCCCCATTCTCTCTCATCTTTTTTTTCCCAATAGTCCACAACCATGCTTCTGCTAATATGCAAAGTACACAGAAGTCTAATACTACACATTGCTCTGAGTGGAACACATATTCAGTTTTTCTCTTTCATACACTATATTGCCAAAAGCAGGGGTGTCCAAGGTGCGGCCCGGGGGCCATTTTTTTTAACGGCCCCCGCGACACATTCTAAAAACACGATAAAAAAACCCCAAACAAACGTGGTACAAAAGAGCAAACAGGTGAAATGTAACAAGAAAATGTTGCAATGTTGACTCTAATAACACAAAGTTTCTTTCTTTAAAAAATAATATTTAATCAAAATCAACGTCATTATGAATTATTGACCTATTCAAGGCTCCAATTACGTCACATTAAATATATTCCACTTTGAGATATTCTTTGGGGGAAAATGTTGCGTATTTTGTGTTTGCCATATAAAAAACGGAGCTGTTGTTTTTTTAAAAAAGAAGGGCCTAAAACGAACAAACAAAAAACAACTTAGAATTGACGGACGGATCTGAAGCTGATCTCGAGATGATTGTGCTAAAAAAAAAATGGAATTTATTTTTTAACGAGTAGGACCCTTTTGGGTCCCCAATAATTTTAGTGGGATTTTTTTTGTCGCGTGTGTCATTGCTCAAAAAATGTCAATGTTGTTATGAGTTATTGACTTTTTTAAGGCTCCAATTATTTTATAATCTCAAATATTCTACTTTAAAATTTAATTGGGGGAAAATATTGCATATTTGGTGGTTTTTTTTTTCCATAAAAAACCTGAGTTTTCTTTAACAAAAAGGGCATACAACTTAAATGTTTAAAAACGTTTTCATGACAGATAGACCTAATGTTGATCTAGAGATTTAAACTTTGAATAATAATAATAATACTAAATAAGAACACATTTTTTATATTTTTTTGACCAAAACTCTTTGGGTTCACCGGGATCAAGCCTGAGTGGCGGCCTAAATATATTTTTTTATACATTTATTGTATTGGTTTTTAAAATAAAAAATATCAAAATGCTTGCTTTGATTTTTCAGTGTGCGGCCCTCAGTGGAAAAAGTTTGGACACCCCTGGCCAAAAGTATTTGGCCACCCATCCAAATGATCAGAATTATGGTGGGGGGTTGGTCTTGGTCCCTTAATTTCAGTGAAAGGAACTTTCATACCAAAACATGTTGGACAATTCCATGCTCCCAACCTTGTGGGGACAGTTTCCAGCGGGCCCTTTCCTCTTCCAACATGACAAGGTCCATAAAGACATGGATGACAGAGTCTGGTGTGGATGAACTTGACTGGCCTGCATAGAGTCCTGACCTGAACCCGATAGAACACCTTTGGGATGAATTACAACCATACTTGCCAACCCTCCCGATTTTCCAGGGAGACTCCCGAATTTCAGTGCCCCTACCGAAAATCTCCCGGGGCAACCATTCTCCCGAATTTCTCCCGACAATATTGGGGGGCGTGCCTTAAAGGCACTGCCTTTAGCGTCCTCTACAACCTGTCGTCACGTCCGCTTTTCCTCCATACAAACAGCGTGCCGGCACAGTAACATAATATATGCGGCATTTAAACACACATAAGTGAATGCCATGCATACTTGGTCAACAGCCATACAGGTCACACTGAGGGTAGCCGTATAAACAACTTTAACACTGTTACAAATATGTGCCACGCTGTGAACCCACACCAAACAAGAATGACAAACACATTTCGGGAGAACATCCGCACCGTAACACAACATAAACACAACAGAACAAATACCCAGAACCCCTTGCAGCACTAACTCTTCCGGGACGCTACAATATACACCCCCCGCTACCAGCAAACCCCGCCCGCCCCTAACCCGACCCCCCCCCCCCCCCATCTCCCGAATTCAGAGGTCTCAAGGTTGGCAAGTATGCCTTTGGGATGAATTACAACGGAGACTGAGAGCCAGGCCTTCTCTTCTCTGGGTTGCTTTGTTGGGTCTGCTCCTGTCTCTGGCCATGCTCCCCCCACCCCAGCAGATGATGGCGTGGAAAACCTCAGAAGCCACCACAGTGTATGTTGTTTTTACTTTTTATTCATAGCCGTATGTAAACGTGGCTGGTTGCATCAGCTTTGCGTCCTTTGATGATCAATGTTTCCCTCTTACACACATGTACGAGGGATGTGTGCTATGGCTATGAGTTGTTTTTTCCCTTGGCCTCAGTTTGGACCCCCTCTCCATGGGCCCAAGCTTAGACCGATTTTTTTTCTAAGCACTTTGTGTGTGCTTTTTGACACTGAACATCATTCGCCTCGGCTCTGTAGTCACTGCCGCACAGCAGCATTCAGATGAAAGAACGGTACCGGTACTTTTCAAAAGGTGGTATAGTACCGATTTCAGTTCATTAGTATAGCTGTACTTTATTAGTACCGGTATACCGTACAACCCTAGTGCACAGTCTAACAAAAACTTCTAGCATATTAAATGCAAAAAAAACCCCAGGTAATTCAGGGGTGTCAAAGTATTAAAGTATTAAAATGAGCCTGCGCACGCCACTCCAGCTGTATCAGGCGGCTGCATTCAATCGGCACTGATGAGCTTCCTGGGCTTCTTAAGCCAGTGCAAACCTGCGTTCCGGGCCAGAACGTAGCGACCTGTTCCAGTACAGTAAGCCGACTTATCAAGCTCTATGCACACTCTCTCTTACTCTCTGTGTTTCCCCCCCCCTCCGTGTTCAGTTGTCTTGTGTCCCTTGTCGCCTTCCAGCAGCATTCCTCAGTTCCTGTGTCACGAGCAGTGTGTCTCGTCTCCCCGGGTTTCCCTCTGATTCCCTGGCTGACCCTTTTTTGTATCTCGACCTCCCACCTGGACACGGACTCTGACGCCTCGCTCCTGCCCTCGACCTCACGCGTGCTCACGGACCTCCGAGCTTGCCTTGCCTGCGCACGCCACTCCAGCTGTAGCAGGCAGCTGCATTCAATCGGCACTGATGAGCTTCCTGGGCTCCAGTACAGTAAGCCGACTTATCAAGCTCTATGCACACTCTCTCTTACTCTCTGTGTCCCCCCCCCTCCCTCCCTCCGTGTTCATTTGTCTCGTGTCCCTTGTCGCCTTCCAGCAGCATTCATCCCTTCCTATGTCACGAGCTGTGTGTCTCGTCTCCCCGTGTTCCCCCCTAATTCCCTGGCTGCCCCTTTTTGGATCTCGACCTCCCGCCTGGACACAGACTCTGCCGCCTCGCTCCTGCCCTCGACCTCACGCCTGCTCACGGACCTCCGAGCTTGCCTTGCCTGCGCACGCCACTCCAGCTGTAGCAGGCGGCTGCATTCAATCGGCACAGATGAGCTTCCTGGGCTTCTTAAGCCAGTGCAAACCTGCGTTCCAGTACAGTAAGCCGACTTATCAAGCTCTATGCACACTCTCTCTTACTCTCTGTCCCCCCCCCCTCCGTGTTCATTTGTCTCGTGTCCCTTGTCGCCTTCCAGCAGCATTCCTCCGTTCCCGCATCACGAGATGTGTGTCTCATCTCCCCGTGTTGGCCTCTGATTCCCTGGCTGCCCCTTTTTGGATCTCGACCTCACGCCTGCTCACGGACCTCCGATCTTGCCTTGCCCCTCTTGGACTTCCGCCCCTCGCTCAACAGCTAATCCACACACATTTGGATCAGTTTCACGCTTAATTTCTTATTGTTTATGTAAATACCAGAGCTAAAATGATGTACTGCATTCGGTGCCGTCTTCTTCCCCCATGTACCGTAACAAAAACAACCTGGAGTTATCTTTATTTTTAAGTTAGTTCACCATTCCGGCCCACTTGGGAATGGATTTTCCTCCAGGCGGCCCGTGAGCTAAAATTACTTTGACACCCCTGAGGTATTCTATCCACTTTCTTTGCTAATATTTACGCTTGGAACATTAGTTCGAACAATAACTGTGTATTTGGAACACTGAGACACTAATGTGAAATGACTGTTACTACACATACTGATATTCTATTGTGTTTGCCTCTCCTCAGAAAAGTTTTCTCCATCAGCCTCCTAAGTGTCTGGCCCTAAGCTATTACCATCTCTTCCTCCTCTTGCCATCTACCCATCTTAATGCATTTCATAAAACATCAGGCGTAGAGGGAAGGGCACAAGATTTGTTTCTCTCGCAACAGCTAAAGGATGGGAATAAAGGCTTGAGTCCTGTCTGTCCGTCCACTTGCTGCATTAAGATGCTGTCCGGCTTCTTTTCAAAGCCAGCCGCTCTCAACCATCGCAGGGCTTTTGTCCCCCCCACCTCCCGATCCACGAACCCCCCCGCCTATCAGCCCACCAATGAGTGTCTGTAATGGCCCAGAGGGGGAAAAAACTAAGGAAGTGTGTGGAATGGAGGAATGGAAGGAGAAAAAAGAAAGTGAGCGGGAGCAACTGGAGGGTGAAGGAGGGACGGGACAAAGGGAGGAGAGACGTAAGTGAAGGACGGGATGATGCTGAAGAAGTCAAAGGAGACACCGGAGGAGATGAACGAAGTAAGGGGGGGTAAAGGAGGGCAAGTCTTTAGGAGGAAGCCAGGCAGCACTAAGAGTCTCTGTTGCTGCCCAGTCAGGCCTGCCGTCCCCCGGGCCACTAAAAACCTTCCCTCCTCCTCGCTCCACATCGCCCACTGACTGCCTTCACCACCCTTACTTACACACGCATTTAGATGGCCGGACTTGGAAGGACTTTTTAAGAGGACTGATCAAAACCGATCTAAGATGGGATTGTCGTTGCAATGCAGTTACGGGACAACAACAAAAAGCTGACAGCTCCATTTGTCTGCGAAGGAAAAGGCACGACCGGGACACAAGCCGATGAAGGATCGCCTGACACTGCTAGTTTGTGCTAAAGCTAATTTCCACAATTGTGTCAGCCTGTCTTACAGATCACTCTGTGTGATCAGAAACGCTTTAAATGTGCCCAAACGCTCAAAGGATCACTGTATAGTTCCCACAAGGTTGGGAGCATGGAATTGTCCAAAATGGTTTGGTATCCTGGAGCATTCAAAGTTATTTTCACTGGAACTAAGGGGCCAAGCCCAACTCCTGAAAAACAACCCCACACCATAATTCCTCCTCCACCAAATTTCACACTCGGCACAATGCTGTCCGAAATGTAGCGTTCTCCTGGCAACCTCCGAACCCAGACTGGTCCATCAGATTGCCAGATGGAAAAATGTGATTCATCACTCCAGAGAAGGCGTCTCCACTGCTCTAGAGTCCAGTGGTTACGTGCTTTACACCACTGCATCCCACGCTTTGCATTGGACTTGGTGATGTATGGCTTAGATGCAGCTGCTCGGTCATGGGAACCCATTCCATGAAGCTCTCTGCGTACTGTACGTGGGCTAATTGGAAGGTCACATGAAGTTTGGCGCTCTGTAGCAACTGACGGTGCAGAAAGTCTTTGCACTATGCACTTCAGCATCCGTGTCAGTTTACAAGGCCTACCACTTGAGTTGCTGTTGTTCCCAAACTCTTCCCTTTTCTCATAATAAAGTTGACTTTGGATTGCTTGATTGATTGATTGAAACTTTTATTAGTAGATTGCACAGTAAAGTACATATTCCGTACAATTGACCACTAGATGGTAACACCCGAATAAGTTTTTCAACTTGTTTAAGTCGGGGTCCACTTAAATTGATTCATGATACAGATATATACTATCATCATAATACAGTCATCACACAAGATAATCATGAGAGTATATACATTGAATTATTTACATTATTTACATTATTTACAATCCGGGGTGTGGAATATGGAGGGGGGGAGCGGGGGTTAGGTTTGGTTGGTATCAACACTTCTGTCATCAACAATCAGCATCAACAATTGCATCATCAGAGAAATGGACATTGAAACACTGTAGGTCTGACTTGGTAGGATACGTACAGCAAGTAGTGGACATAGAGAGAGATCAGATAGCATAAGAAAAAGTATCTACATTTGATTATTTACATTTGATTATTGACAATCCGGGGAGGGTGTTAGTTTAGGGTTTTAGCTGCCTGGAGGTGAACTTTTATTGCGGTTTTGAAGGAGGATAGAGATGCCCTTTCTTTTACACCTGTTGGGAGCGCATTCCATATTGATGTGGCATAGAAGGAGAATGAGTTAAAACCTTTGTTAGATCGGAATCTGGGTTTAACGTGGTTAGTGAAGCTCCCCCTGGTGTTGTGGTTATGGCGGTCATTTACGTTAAGGAAGTAGTTTGACATGTACTTCGGTATCAGGGAGGTGAAGCGGATTTTATAGACCAGGCTCAGTGCAAGTTGTTCAACTCTGTCCTCCACCCTGAGCCAGCCCACTTTGGAGAAGTGGGTAGGAGTGAGGTGTGATCTGGGGTGGAGGTCTAGAAGTAATCTGACTAGCTTGTTCTGGGATGTTTGGAGTTTAGATTTAGATTTGGTTAGGAGTATTTAGGAGCGAGGACATTTCACCACTGGATTTGTTGCACAGGTGGCATCCTATGACAGTTCCACTCTGGAAATCACTTAGAGCGGCACATTATTTCATAAATGTTTGTAGAAACAGTCTCCATGCCTAAGTGCTTGATTTGATACACCTGTGGTCGGGCCAAGTGATTAGAACACCTGATTCTCATCATTTGGATGGCTGGACAAATACTTTTGGCATTATAGTGTATTATCTAGACCGGGCAGCATAGTGGTGCATGGTCAGCGCTTGTGCTTCACAGACGTCACGCAAAGTCCTGGGTTCGATTCCCGAGCTGGTTCGCATGTTATCTCTGTGACTGCCTGGGTTCTCTCCGGGAACTCAGACTTCTTCCCACCTCCAGAGACGTACACCTGGGGATACTGTAAGCTGATTGGCAACACTAATTTGGCCATAGTGTGAGAATGTGAGTGTGAATGGTAGTCTGCCTATCTGTGTTGGCCCAGCCATGTCCAGGGTGTACTCCAAGAGGGGTAAGCGGTACAAAATAGATGGATGGATGAATGGGTTTTTATAGACCACAAGGAGGTGTGTTAAATGCATATTAAAATCATCATAGGTCCCCTTTGAAGTTGGTATTATATTTGATAAGGTTGTATGTAAAGGAGACCTATGATGATTTTAATCTACATTTAAAACGCTACCTTGGGGTCTAGATAATGTAATGTAATAGGTATGCTTTGGTGTCAGTTTTACACAAATTGTGCTCATAATCACTGTGGGGGGGGCGTGGCCTGCGGACCTGCAGCGAAGCGGGGTGTGCCAGGACCGGTTTCGAGATTAGCGACAGGTGCGTAGATGGCACACCTGGGCTGGCTTATCTAATCACCGGTCGCTCTGTTAAAGGGCAGCAGCCGGGAAGGAGAGGGGTTGTTGATGGTGGAGAGAAAACCCGAGCACGAACGAGAGTGAGGGCGAGACAGACAGAAATGACTGCAAACGAACACAAAAAAAATGTATTGGAAAATAAATCATTGTGCAGAAAGATGAACGAGGCGGTCATGTCCGTATTTGGTGGTCTGAAGAACCCGGAAGAGCAAGTCTTCCCTAATCACATTTTGAACCCCATTATTTTGGACGCATTTTGGCAGATATTAACAGTAAATGAACAAGTAGATTAATAATTCATTTTCTACCACTTGTCCTTAATAATGTTGACAAAATAACAGAATGTGTTACTGCATATGTCAGCAGCTAAATCAGGAGCATTTGTTTGTTTACTTACTAATAAAAGACAAGTTGTCTAATATGTTCACTATTTTATTTAAGGACTAAATTGCAATAAGAAACATATGTTTAATGTACCCTAGAATGTTTCGTTAAAATAAAGCCAATAATGTATTTGTTTGCGGTCCCCTTTCATTAGAAAAGTATCAAAAAGTACCGAAAAGTATCGAAATACATTTTGGTACCGGTGCCGGCACCAACATATTGGTATCGGGACAACAGTAGTCTGTACCGATTCGCGTAAAAGCAAACAGTGCCATATTTTGGTACCTTTGTTTCACATGACATCACGTCTGGTTGCAAACGCGGCACCGGCTCAATGAGTTAAATACTCAGAGTGGATTCAGCTGGACTGCTTTTATGTAATGTTGCAATTTTTTATGTTGACAAAGAAAGAAGAGAGTGTTTAAAAGTACGGTAAGGGTCCACTTTTCCTAATGCGCTCAATGCTATCAATCAATCAATGTTTATTTATATAGCCCTAAATCACAAGTGTCTCAAAGGGCTGCACAAGCCACACCGACATCCTCGGTTCAGAGCCCACATAAGGGCAAGGAAAAACTCACAACCCAGTGGGATGTCAATGAGAATGACTGTGAGAAACCTTGGAGAGGACCACAGATGTGGGTGATACCCCCCCTCTCTAGGGGAGACCGGATGCAATGGACGTCGAGTGGGTCTAGCATAATATTGTGAAAGTCCAGTCCATAGTGCTAATATATCAATAGTAATGCTAATTCACACTGGATTTGCCAGAGACATGCTACTGACTAAGGCCCTTTCTACACTAAGTGTGAAAATAAACAAAGTGGTAAATAACATCTTACAACAATCGATCTCGGGATCTAGATCTCTGGTCAGGACACTGTGCTTGTAGGCGGAAATTGGCGGTCGTACTTGACGACCGCAACCAATTCATAGCTCCACAATAATTACGGAGTACAAAACTAGACGTTGAGTAATCGCTCGACATACATCGCGAACAATAACTGATAGTCTGCTTTGCCAGTCCAAATGCATTCGCTGTTTTTCGTAGTACTCCCGCATTCTCGTTGTCTCCCCTTCGACAAATGGACAAAGTTTTTCGCTAAGTAGAATCACAGCTGACCTGGACTTTGGAAAGTTCTCTTGCCGTTCCTGTGGCACAACACACTCGGTGACAAACATATCCCACCAGGCTGACGTTCTTCCAAGTTTTATCCAAAACCGGCGCTAAACTGTTGCCGTCTGAGATGTGTTGTATCCCAAATAGCTGCAATCGCGAGTTACGAAACCGCTTTATTATGAAGCTGGTTGTGGCGCGTTCTTTCTGACGTCACTTCATGTGTGGGGCGCGGTCTTTCTGGGGTCACTTCCTCTCCGAACTCATTTTGTAAATGATCAATGAGTCCATGCAAAGCTAAGAGCCGGAGATTCAAGAAATACACGGCGTACTTACCCGTGTAAAAAATTATCCAAGGAGGTGGACCTTAAACGATGGGTTAGTGTGGCTGAAATGGGGCTTTGGCTAAATAGTTATTCGGCTTAATGTAGACAGGGCCTAAGATTGCAGATTTTGCATGGCGATTTCAACACCTCTTGGAAATGAAAACTACCACTGAGATGCACGTTACAGTCAAACAGTTAGTGTAATGACTGGGTGGCAATTTACTGCGGTGGTCGTTCTCCCTAGATCAGTGGTTCTTAATCTGGGTTCGATCGAGCCCTAGGGGTTCGGCGGAGGTCAAAACACACCCGACTCATCGTGTAAATACAAACTACTCCCTATCGGCGTATTACGGATATGGCAACAGCTGACTGATTTGCAGGTGTGTAATTTGTTGTGAGTTCATGTAGTGTATTGGTTTTGTTGTTTGAACAAGGTGATGTTCACGCACGGTTCATTTTGTGCACCAGTAAAAAAACATGGTAACACTTTAGTATGGGGAACATATTCACCATTAATTAGTTGCTTATTAACATGCAAATTGGTAACATATTGGCTCTTAACTAGTCATTAGTAAGTACTTATTAATGCCTTATTCGGCATTCCCTTATTATAACCCTAACCTGCTAACCCTGACCCTAACCCTAACCAAATAACTCTAAATTAAGTCTTTATTACTTAGAATATGTTCCCCTAGTGTCCAAATAACTCTAAATTAAGTCTTTGTTACTTAGAATATACCATACCATACCATACCAACTTTATTTATAAAGCCCTTTAAAAATGTTCCCTTAGTGTCCAAATAACTCTAAATTAAGACTTTGTTACTTAGAATAAGTTCCCCATACTAAAGTGTTACCAAAAACATATAACTTTGTCTTGAATTTGAAAAAAATAAAAACATTTTATTTTTCACTAAAGAAGGGTTCGGTGAATGCGCATATGAAACTGGTGGGGTTCGGTACCTCCAACAAGGTAAAGAACCACTGCCCTAGATGCAGCAGGAACTCCGGAGTCAATTTATTGTCCATGAAATCATGCAATATACAAAAGTCCGAAAAGCGTACAGACACCGTGGGAGCTACGGCGAAGCTTAGCACAGAGACAGGAATCAAAAATCTGTCATGACAGGGGGGGTTGCAGCTTGCTGCGAGGATTGTTCTCCTGGGATGCAATCGGACTTTTCCGGACAAAGGTAGCAGGTAGGAACTAAACAAACAAGGGAGCGCAAACAGGAACTAAAAAAAGTCCAAAACAAACAGAAAATAACAAAAACATAATCCAGACCACAGATCATGACAAAATCATAGACAAATACTTAGCGTACGGGTTGCATGGAAGCAAGTAGAAAATGCCGTCACTGTTGCGTAATGCAAACAAGGAAGCTGGACCGATTGTGGAGAAAAACGGGAATAAATAGCTCTGGGATTAGTGCCCGGGAGCGGGTGAGCGTCCCGAACACTCATCAAATTCAGTCATGGCAACTGAAACACAAACCCTGGGGTGCAGAAAACAGAACTGAGGTACACTGTAAAAAAAAAATCCTATTTTTATGGTTAATTTACTCTATATTTCTACTGTAATTTTTCTATTTTTTTAAAATACTTTATAAAACTGTAGAATTGAAGACATTATCTGTAAATAAACAATCCGCCTGTTATTTTAAGTAATATGCCAGTAATGACAAACTATGTATATTTCTATTTTTTTTACAGAAAAATACCAAATTATACATAGCATTTTCTGTTTTCTTAAATTACTTCCAATTTCATGTAAGATTACAGTAATTATATTTCATTAAATATGTAGCTTGTTATATAAAAGTCTATGTCCATACTAACAATCTAACCCAGGGGCGTCAAACTCAAATACAGAGTGGGCCAAAATGTAAAAGTGAACAAAGCCGCGGGCCAAGGTTGAACAAATTAACCTTTTAATAGGGACCCAAACAAGTTTTGCATTGAATATTGAACAAGCAAGGCTTATATAACTTTATAGTGACATGCAAAATCCAGTTTAAAATAATAATAATAATAATAATAATACAAAAATATCAATGGCATATCAAATAAAATGTAAATAAAAATGGAATGCCTCTTTTTATGTGCAGCCTTCTGAGGTAAATATCAAAATAAACTTTTTCCACAGGCTAATAATACATTTGAAAATAAAATAACAATAATGAAAACACACCCCCGCTACCACCAAACCCCCCCCCCCCCCCCACACACACACACTCACACACCTTGTAGCGTCCCGGAAGAGTTAGTGCTGCAAAGGGTTCTGGGTATTTGTTCTGTTGTGTTTATGTTGTGTTACGGTTCGGATGTTCTCCCGAAATGTGTTTGTCATTCTTGTTTGGTGTGGGTTCACAGTGTGGCGCATATTTCTAACAGTGTTAAAGTTGTTTATACGGCTACCCTCAGTGTGTCGCTGTTGATGAAGTATGCGTTGCATTCATTTGTGTGTGCATGTAGAAGCCGCACTGGCTGGCCGACTGGCCGGTTGGCTGGCTGGAGTTTGGAAGACTCCCGGGAGGGTTGGCAAGTATAAGAATTAGTGGTGAATGCGGTGGCGGGCCAGCTGTAGTGTTAATTTGACATCGCCTAAAGGGCCAAGTGAAATTACACGGCAGGCCAAATTTGGCCCTCGGGCCAGAGAGTGACACCCATGCTGTAGAATAAAGGTATTTTTCTGCAGAACTGTTTGCATCGTCACTTTATTAAAGGTGTTTGATCGTAATCATTTGGAAAAACTCTGTAGAATAAAGGTATTTGTCTGCAGAACTGTTTGTATTGTCACTTTATTAAAGGTGCTTGATCATAATCATTTGGAAAAACTCTGTAGAATAAAGGTATTTTTCTGCAGAACTGTTTGTATTGTCACTTTATTAAAGGTGCTTGATCTTAATAATTTAGTAAAAATCTTCAAAATTACGATATATTTCCGCAAAACATTTCATGAAAATGTCTGTAAATATAATGTTTTCGATCATTATTTGGTTCACAATGTTTTACTTTAATTTTATGGTTTTCGTTTGGCAGCCGCAGCTGCCAGTAGCTGACCGGTTTTTTTTACAGAATTTTTTTTTTTTACAGTGTAGTCAGAACTAACAGAACAGAACACGATCCGGGCATCGGATCATAACAAGTTAGTGTGTAATAAGTAAAATACTTACAGTATAAACACTTTGTAGGACTCAACAAAAGAAAAACACTGGCACATTCAGATTAGTGGCAAAGAGTCTGTACACTACTGCCATCTAATGTCTTTGAATTGCTTGCAAAGTCTATTATATAGTACAGTACAGTACTTGCAAATGAGACACAGGCGTGTAAGAAAACAACAAAACAACTGGACAGCACAGCTCAGTGTTAAATGTTAAATAAATAAAAATTAAAAACAGGTTTTAAACAATAGGAGGGAGATCTAGTGGATAGCCAACTCCAGACGTCGGCAGCTACGTACAGTACATGTATACACACACTCATGCACACACACTTACACACCAACATGCACGCAGCCAGTGGCCTTGGGACTAATTGCCAGATTGAAGCAGATTTTCTTCTTCAGTTCAGAGCTGTAATTGTGAGGAGAGTAGAGAGGAATGACAGCGCTTCAAGCTGAGAGGACCAATCACGAGGGGCCACCGATTATGATTTCGGTGTGTGCGCGTGTTTGTGAGTGTGTGTAAGTGTGTGTGTGTGTGTACATGTGTGTTCTTGTATTTCTACCCTTCTTGAGACATCAACAAGGAAAAAATACCTTCCATATGATGAACAAGTTAGGACATAAATCATGTTCCCAATACGGAAAACCATTGCATCTAATAGAGAGCCAAATACTAGAGTCCGTGAACATTGCTCCAAAGTCAGGATTTTTTGTTGATTTTATGTGCATACAAAAGTAAACATTGACAGGTGCAAAAGCAGCAATATATATAAGAACAAGTGTGTGTAAGAAATTGAAATGGCCAAAATTAAATAAATAAAAAATATATATATGTATATAGAGGCCTACTGTAATAATGAAGTAAATAATGAAGATTATAAAAAACAATTACAAGCAAAAAAAAAAAAAAAAAAAAAAAAACTAAACTAAAAACTTACCTTTTTTATATTTGCATAGTATGTATATATTATTAATGTTGTAAATACAAATCGTTATATATCTAGAAAGGGTGGTCCTAAAGAGGTAGGCATTTTTTTCGGAGGTCTCAAGAAGGTAAAAAACACAATAATGTGTGTGTGTGTGTGTACATGTGTGTTCTTGTATTTCTACCCTTCTTAAAGACATCAACAAGGAAAAATGCCTTCCATATGAGGACCGGTGAACAAGTTAGGACATAAATCATGGTCCTAATACAGAAAACCATTGCATCTAATAGAGAGCCAAATACTAGAGTCCGTGAACATTGCTCCAAAGTCAGGATTTTTTGTTGATTTAATGTGCATACCAAAGTAAACATTGACAGGGGCAAAAGCAGCAATATATATAAGAACAAGTGTGTGTAAGAAATTGAAATGGCCAAAATTAAATAAATAAAAAATATATATATGTATATAGAGACCTACTGTAATAATGAAGTAAATAATGAAGAGTATAAAAAACAATTACAAGCAAAAAAAAAAAAATAACTAAACTAAAAACTTACCTTTTTTATATTTGCATAGTATGTATATATTATTAATGTTGTAAATACAAATCGTTATATATCTAGAAAGGGTGGTCCTAAAGAGGTAGGCATTTTTTTCAGAGGTCTCAAGAAGATAAAAAACACAATAATGTGTGTGTGTGTGTGTGTGTGTGTGTGTACATGTGTGTTCTTGTATTTCTACCCTTCTTAAAGACATCAACAAGGAAAAATGCCTTCCATATGAGGACCGGTGAACAAGTTAGGACATAAATCATGGTCCTAATACAGAAAACCATTGCATCTAATAGAGAGCCAAATACTAGAGTCCGTGAACATTGCTCCAAAGTCAGGATTTTTTGTTGATTTAATGTGCATACAAAAGTAAACATTGACAGGTGCAAAGGCAGCAATATATATACGAACAAGTGTGTGTAAGAAATTGAAATGGCCAAAATTAAATAAATAAAAAATAGATATATGTATATAGAGACCTACTGTAATAATGAAGTAAATAATGAAGATTATAAAAAACAATTACAAACAAAAAAAAACTAACAAAAAAAACCTAAACTAAAAGTTTACCTTTTTGTATATTTGCGTAGTATGTATGTAATATTAATGTTGTAAATACAAATCATTATATATCTAGAAAGGGTGGTCCTAAAGAGGTAGGCATTTTTTTTCGGAGGTTTTAAGAAGATAACAAATACAATAATGTGTGTGTGTGTGTGTGCATGTGTGTGTTTTCTTATATTTCTACCCTTCTTGAGACATCAACAAGGAAAAGTACCTTCCATATGAGGACCGGTGAACAAGCAACGACCAAAATTATGGTCCCAATACGGAAAACCATTGCATCTAATAGAGAGCCAAATAGTAGAGTCTGTGAACATTGCTCCAATGTCAGGATTTTTTGTTGATTTAATGTGCATACAAAAGTAAACATTGACCGGTGCAAAGGCAGCAATGTATATAAGAACAAGTGTGTGTAAGAAATTGAAATGGCCAAAATTAATTTAAAAAAAATATATATATATATACAGTATATGTATATAGAGACCTACTGTAATAAAGAAGTAAATAATGATTATAAAAAACAAATTAAAAAAATAAATAAATAAAATAAAATAAAAGCTTACTTTTTTTTATATTTGAATAGTATGTATATATTATTAATGTTGTAAATACAAATCGTTATATATCTAGAAAGGGTGGGCCTAAAGAGGTAGGCATTTTTCCTAGGTCCCAAGAAGGTAACAAATACAATAATGTGTGTGTGTGTGTGTGCGTGTGTGTGTGTTTTCTAATATTTCTACCCTTCTTGAGACATCAACAAGGAAAAGTACCTTCCATATGAGGACCGATGAACAAGTTAGGACCGAAGTTATGGTCCCGATACGGAAAACCATTGCATCTAATAGAGAGCCAAATAGTAGAGTCTGTGAACATTGTTCCAAAGTCAGGATTTTTTGTTGATTTAATGTGCATACAAAAGTAAACATTGACAGGTGCAAAGGCAGCAATATATGATAAAAGAAGACGGCAGCTAAAGAAGGACTTCCCTGATCATCCCCGAAAAAAGCCCGCCAGGTGAACGGCTGATTGTACGACTTCCGGTGCTGACGTAAGACAACCCAGTCCCATATGTGACCATAGGATGAACAAATACACTACGCTACTAAGACTATAGTGGCCATTAAAAGTTAGCTTCTACAGCTGGGTTGCCCAAGGTGCGGCACAGGGGCCATCTGTGGTCCCTGACTCCTTTGTCATCGGCCTTAAGCACATTACAAAAAACAAAAAAATAGAGATCTCATATGGTGGTGAAATCTATCAAAATGAGGGTGGTCCCAAAAAGGAGGGATTTTTCAAATTGACTGTGTGTCGCTTTTAAAAGTGTTCCCTCTCTGGTCAACGTATGAAATAACAAGTGTGTGTAAGAAATTGAAATGGCCAAAATTAATACAAAAATAAATAAATAAATATGTATATAGAGACCTACTGTAATTACGAAGTAAATAATGACGATTAAAAACCTACTCAGTGGCCTAGTTTTTAGAGTGTCCGCCCTGAGATCGGTAGGTTGCGAGTTCAAACCCCGGTCGAGTCATACCAAAGACATAAACAAAATGGGACCCATTACCTCCCTGCTTGGCACTCAGCATCAAAGGTTGGAATCGGGGGTTGAATCAACAAAAATGACTCCCGGGCGTGGCTACCGCTGCTGCTCACTGCTCCCCTCACCTCCCAGGGGGTGAACAAGGGGATGGGTCAAATGCAGAGGACAAATTTCACCACACCTAGTGTGTGTGTGACAATCATTGGTACTTTAACTTTAACCAATTACAAAAAAATAATAATAATAAACCAAAAAAAAAACTAAAGTAAAAGCTTACATTTTTTTTACATTTTCATAGTATTTATATATTATTAATGTTGTAAATACAAATCTTTATATGTCTAGAAAGGGTTGTCCTAAAGAGTTAGGCATTTTTCCTAGGTCCCAAGAAGGTCAGAAATACAAGAATGTGTGTGTGTGTGACTATCATTGGTACTTTAACTTTAACTTAAACCAGGGGTGTCCAAAGTGCGGCCCGGGGGCCATTTATGGCCCGCAGCTAATTGTTAACCGGCCCGCCACATATTCTGGAAAAATTGCAAAATTGATAATATTGCAAAAATTTAAAAAAACATTTAAAAAAAAAGTGGAATGAGGTGAAATCTAACAAGAAAAAGTTGCAATGTTGACACAAAGCTGCCATGCAGGCTGTTTGTTTTTCTTTTGTCTTTGTTTATTTTCCTTTTTTTGCCATTGCTAAAAAAAAAAAAAAAAAAAAAAAAAGACTAAAAATCTATGTTATAATGAATTATTACTTAAAAAATATCACTTTAAAATGTTTTATGTGGAAAAAATATTACATATACTGTGTGGTTGCCATATAAAAACATCAAAGTTTTATTTGACAAAATAGCATAAAACAAACAAAATAATAGTTCAAACGTAAAATGGACAGATATATCTGAAGTTGATCTCGTAATTTAAGTGTTAAAAGTAAAAAAAAACAACTAATAAAAATGTATCACTTTTGATTTGGATCCCAAATATATTTAGTAGGATTTTATTTAACTTTTCACTGTGATTACTCAAAAATATTAAATGATTAAAATCAATGGTGTACTGCATTATTGATCTTTTAAGGCTCTAATTACTAAATACTGTATATTTCAGTTTTACTATAAAAAAAAAGTTGTCTTTGACAGAAAAACCTTTTTTTTTTTAACTTTATTTCAACTTCAAGTTGATATAGAGATTTACTGTAAGCGTTAAATAAAAAAAAATAATAATAATAATTTGACTTATTTTTAACAGTTTAATGACTAAGACCCTTTATAGTCCCCGGGAGCCCTAAAGGTTAAAAAAAATAATAATAATCCATATATATTGTTAAGGTTTGAAAATGAAAAATATTAAAAGTGCTTACATTTTTCCATGTGGAAAAAGTTTGGACACCCCTGACTTAAACCAATAAAAAAAATAAAAAATAAAATAAACCAAAAAAAAACAAACTAAAAGCTCACCTTTTTTATATTTGCATAGTATATATATATATTATTATTATTGTTGTAAATACAAATCTTTATACATCTAGGAAGGGTGGTCCTAAAGAGGTAGGCATTTTTCATAGGTCCCAAGAAGGTCTGAAATACAAGAATGTGTGTGTGACAATCATTGGTACTTTAACTTTAGCTTAAACCAATTACAAAAAAAAAAACTAAACAAAAAAAAAAAACTAAAATAAAAGCTTACCTTTTTTATATTTGCATAGTATGTATATATTATTAATGTTGTAAATACACATCTGTATACATCTAGAAAAGGCGGTCCTAAAGAGGTAGGCATTGTTCATAGGTCCCAAGAAGCTCAGAAATACAAGAATGTATGTGTGTGTGTGACTATCATTGATACTTTAACTTTAACTTAAACCAATTACAAAAATTTTTAAAAAAAAAACAAAAACAAAAAAAAACTAAAAGCTCACCTTTTTTATATTTGCATAGTATGTATATATTATTAATGTTGTAAATACACATCTGTATACATCTAGAAAAGATGGTCCTAAAGAGGTAGGCATTTTTCATAGGTCCCAAGAAGGTCTGAAATACAAGAATGTGTGTGTGTGACTATCATTGATACTTTAACTTTAACTTAAACCAATTACAAAAAAATAAATTGAAAAAAAACAACAAAAAAAACAAAACTAAAAGCTCACCTTTTTATATTTGCATAGTATGTATATATTATTAATGTTGTAAATACACATCTTTATACATCTAGGAAGGATGGTCCTAAAGAGGTAGGCATTATTCATAGGTCCCAAGAAGGTCTGAAATACAAGAATGTGTGTGTGTGACAATCATTGGTGCTTTAACTTTAACTTAAACCAATTACAAAAAAAAAAACTAAAAAAAACTAAAACAAAAGCTTACCTTTTTTATATTTGCATATTATGTATATATTATTAATGTTGTAAATACACATCTGTATACATCTAGAAAAGGTGGTCCTAAAGAGGTAGGCATTTTTCATAGGTCCCAAGAAGGTCAGAAATACAAGAATGTGTGTGTGTGATTATCATTGATACTTTAACTTTAACTTAAACCAATTACAAAAAAAAAATAAAAAATAAAAAAAATAAAAAATAAAAAATAAAAGCTCACCTTTTTTATATTTGCATAGTATGTATATATTATTAATGTTGTAAATACACATCTTTATACATCTAGGAAGGATGGTCCTAAAGAGGTAGGCATTATTCATAGGTCCCAAGAAGGTCTGAAATACAAGAATGTGTGTGTGTGACAATCATTGATACTTTAACTTTAACTTAAAACAATTACAAAAAAAAAAATAAACAAAAAAAAAAACTAAAATAAAAGCTTACCTTTTTTATATTTGCATAGTATGTATATAGTATTAATGTTGTAAATACACATCTGTATACATCTAGAAAAGGTGGTCCTAAAGAGGTAGGCATTTTTCATAGGTCCCAAGAAGGTCAAAAATACAAGAATGTGTGTGTGTGACTATCATTGATACTTTAACTTTAACTTAAACCAATTACAAAAAAATAAATAAAAAAACCCCCAAAAAAATAAAAACTAAAAGCTCACCTTTTTTATATTTGCATAGTATGTATATATTATTAATGTTGTAAATACAAATCTTTATATATCTAGAAAGGATGGTCCTAAAGAGGTAGGCATTTTTCATAGGTCCCAAGAAGGTCAGAAATACAAGAATGTGTGTGTGTGACAATCATTGGTACTTTAACTTTAACTTAAACCAATTACAAAAAATAAAACTAAACAAAAAAAAAACTAAAATAAAAGCTTAACTTTTTTATATTTGCATATTATGCATATATTATTAATGTTGTAAATACACATCTGTATACATCTAGAAAAGGTGGTCCTAAAGAGGTAGGCATTTTTCATAGGTCCCAAGAAGGTCAGAAATACAAGAATGTGTGTGTATGACTATCATTGATACTTTAACTTTAACTTAAACCAATTACAAAAAACAAACAAAAAAAAAAAAACTAAAAAAAAAAACTAAAAGCTCACCTTTTTTATATTTGCATAGTATGTATATATTATTAATGTTGTAAATACAAATCTTTATACATCTAGAAAGGATGGTCCTAAAGAGGTAGGCATTTTTCATAGGTCCCAATAAGGTCAGAAATACAAGAATGTGTGTGTGTGTGACAATCATTGGTACTTTAACTTTAACTTAAACCAATTACAAAAAAAAAAACTAAACAAAAAAAACAACTAAAATAAAAGCTTAACTTTTTTATATTTGCATATTATGTATATATTATTAATGTTGTAAATACACATCTGTATACATCTAGAAAAGGTGGTCCTAAAGAGGTAGGCATTTTTCATAGGTCCCAAGAAGGTCAGAAATACAAGAATGTGTGTGTGTGTGACTATCATTGGTACTTTAACTTTAACTTAAACCAATTACAAAAAAATTAATTAAAAAAAAACAAAAAAAAAACTAAACTAAAACTCACCTTTTTATATTTGCATAGTATGTATATAGTATTAATGTTGTAAATACACATCTGTATACATCTAGAAAAGGTGGTCCTAAAGAGGTAGGCATTTTTCATAGGTCCCAAGAAGGTCTGAAATACAAGAATGTGTGTGTATGACAATCATTGGTACTTTAACTTTAACTTAAACCAATTACAAAAAAAAAAACTAAACAAAAAAAAAAACTAAAATAATAGCTTACCTTTTTTTATATTTGCAAATTATGTATATATTATTAATGTTGTAAATACACATCTGTATACATCTAGAAAAGGTGGTCCTAAAGAGGTAGGCATTTTTCATAGGTCCCAAGGTCAGTAATACAAGAATGTGTGTGTGTGACTATCATTGATACTTAACTTTAACTTAAACCAATTACAAAAAAATTAATTAAAAAAAAACAACAACAAAAAAAAACTAAAAGCTCACCTTTTTTATATTTGCATAGTATGTATATATTATTAATGTTGTAAATACAAATCTTTATACATCTAGAAAGGATGGTCCTAAAGAGGTAGGCATTTTTCATAGGTCCCAAGAAGGTCAGAAATACAAGAATGTGTGTGTGACTATCATTGATACTTTAACTTTAACTTAAACCAATTACAAAAAAAAACTAAACAAAAAAAAGAAAAAGAAAAGCTTACCTTTTTTATATTTGCATATTATGTATATATTATTAATGTTGTAAATACACATCTGTATACATCTAAAAAAGGTGGTCCTAAAGAGGTAGGCATTTTTCATAGGTCCCAAGAAGGTCAGAAATACAAGAATGTGTGTGTGTGACTATCATTGATACTTTAACTTTAACTTAAACCAATTACAAAAAAAAAACTAAACAAAAAAAAAACTAAAATAAAATCTTACCTTTTTTATATTTGCACATTATGTATATATTATTAATGTTGTAAATACACATCTGTGTACATCTAGAAAAGGTGGTCCTAAATAGGTAGGCATTTTTCATAAGTCCCAAGAAGGTCAGAAATACAAGAATGTGTGTGTGTGACTATCATTGATACTTTAACTTTAACTTAAACCAATTACAAAAAAAAAACTAAACAAAAAAAAAACTAAAATAAAAGCTTACCTTTTTTATATTTGCACATTATGTATATATTATTAATGTTGTAAATACACATCTGTATACATCTAGAAAAGGTGGTCCTAAATAGGTAGGCATTTTTCATAAGTCCCAAGAAGGTCAGAAATACAAGAATGTGTGTGTGTGTGACTATCATTGATACTTTAACTTTAACTTAAACCAATTACAAAAAAAAAAAAAAAACTAAAAAAAAAAACTAAAAGCTCACCTTTTTTATATTTGCATAGTATGTATATATTATTAATGTTGTAAATACAAATCATTATACATCTAGAAAGGATGGTCCTAAAGAGGTAGGCATTTTTCCTAGGTCCCAAGAAGGTCAGAAATACAAGAATGTGTGTGTGTGTGTCTGCAGAGTGTGAAGGGTTAAGTCAACCGTCAGTCAATTCCAGGTTTCCGTGGCACTGACCTGGTACGGCCACACATGAACACACACACACACACACACACACACACACACACACACACACACACACACACACACACACACACACACACACACACACACACACACACACACACACACACACACACACACACACACACACACACACACGTACTCACAGTGTGAACAAAGTGAACAAACTCCAATGAAATAAATGAATCTGGGAGCAGTGCGTCATTAATCGTTGCTATTGAGCATGTCAAAAATGCAAAAAAGGTCAGAGAGTCGGCGCCCAGCGGCGGCCCATCATCATCATCATCATCATCATCATGATCGCCGTGCGAGCATGCAAATATGTAAATGAGCCAGATTGCTCAGAGCACAGCTTCCGTGCAATGACGCCAGACAAATATTTGCACCTGCTAATTGAACACGACGTCCCGTGAAGTCGAACGCACAACTCGGTACAAAGCTGACAACTCTTTATCACACTTTCTCCTCCTGCAGGAGCTTTGTCAGACTCCGCGGGACAGCAAAGGGCTGAAAAACGACGGCGGAAAATGGCAACGTGGAGCCCAGCGTGCGTGCTTTTTTTTTTTTTTTGTGCACCGCGACAATGCGTAAACACACCTTTTTCCCTTTACCGCAATTTGTGGCAATAAATGTGAGGAAACGTAGCTTTTTTTGGTCAAACATGTGCCGGGAGTCAGAACCGGTCCTCTTACCTGGCGGTGATGTCACGCTGGGGTCTTATGACGAGGCCTCGCCGTCTCGTTCTCTGATTGGCTGCTGCCACAAGAGCGTTAACATCCATTGCAGGGAATCAGCATCCACGCTATTTTTGTAAGAACTGATACGGGATTTCTTGGAAGGAACGATGTAATGCTCCTATCTACCTGCCAGCCTGAACTTCGGTGACTCGCAATAGACGTTTCCCTTGCCATCTTTGGCCAAGCCACCCTGGTTTACCTGAGGCCCTCCCTCTCTCTCTCCCCCCAGCCCAGTCTTGGAGCCCCTACAGCGGGCCCGGCTCGCCGTCTCCCAGCCTCTCCTCCAGCCTGCCTCCCTCAGCTCCGTGTTCAAGGGGAGAGCCAGCTAGGAATGCTGTGGCTCTAGACGTTTTTGCCCGAGCCCTTGGTCTCTTTCACTGAGGCAAGATTAGTTCATACAAAAACTCAACAATACGCCACTGAAAGCCATTGTTGATATTCAACATTTTTCACATAGCGGAGCAGAATAGACAATGCGGTAGCCGGGAAAGCACGAAGTGGACTCGGAGGGTTGATGGCTGATGGTATCTCTGCCGAGCCACGGCCGTAATCCTTTCTGTACACACGCCGACACACTTTCCACATCCTAAAGACGGTCAGATCAATAATGCTTGCCTTTTTGTGTCTGCATTTGGATCAGTGTGATGGGGGGGGGATAAAGAACATTCGGATTCTGTGCCTTGGTGTGTATGTGTGTGTGTTTTCTTGCATTTCTACCCCTCTTGAGACATCCACAAGGAAAAGTACCTTCCATATAGGGACCGGTGAACAAGTTAGGACCGAAATTATGGCCCCAATACGAAAAAAACATTGCATCTAACCGAGAGCCAAATACTAGAGTCCGTGAACATTGCTCCAAAGTCAGGATTTTTTTGGTAGATTTAATGTGCATACAAAAGTAAACATTGACAGGTGCAAAGGCAGCAATGTATGTATAATAATGAAGAATAAAAGCCAATTACAAACAAAAAATTTAAAAAAAATTAAAAAGTTGAATAAAAGCTTACCTTTTTTATATTTGCATACTATGTGTTCCGCCCGAATGCAGCTGGATGGATTGATGTATACATTATTAATGTTGTAAATACAAATCGTTTTATATCTAGAAAATGTTGGCCTAAAGAGCATTATTCAGAGTTCTCAAGAAGGTAAGAAATACAATAATGTGTGTGTGTGTGTTTTCTTGTATTTCTACCCTTCTTAAAAGACATCCACAAGGAAAAGTAGGAAAAGTTAACTATATTTGCATACTATGTTTTCCGCCCGAATGCAGCTGAGATAGGCTCCAGCAGCCCCGTGACTCCGAACGGGACAAGCGGTAGAAAATGGATGGATGGATGTATACATTATTAATGTTGTAAATACAAATCGTTTTATACCTAGAAGGGGTTGGCCTAAAGAGGTAAGCATTATTCAGAGGTCTCAGGAAGGTAAGAAATACAATAATGTGTGTGTGTGTGTGAGTGTGTGTGTGTTTTCTTGCATTTCTACCCCTCTTCAGACATCCACAAGGAAAAGTACCTTCCATATAGGGACCGGTGAACAAGTTAGGACCGAAATTATGGTCCCAATACGAAAAAAACATTGCATCTAACCGAGGGCCAAATACTAGAGTCCGTGAACATTGCTCCAAAGTCAGGATTTTTTTGGTTGATTGAATGTGCATACAAAAGTAAACATTGACAGGTGCAAAGGCAGCAATGTATGTATAATAATGAAGATTAAAAGCCAATTACAAACAAAAAATATTTTTTTTTAAAAAGTTGAATAAAAGCTTACCTTTTTTATATTTGCATACTAT
>NC_084749.1:47647436-47652436 GCF_033978785.1 Entelurus aequoreus | reverse complement strand
GGCCTAAAGAGGTAAGCATTATTCAGAGGTCTCAGGAAGGTAAGAAATACAATAATGTGTGTGTGTGTGTGCGTGTGTGTGTGTGTGAGTGTGTGTGTGTGTGTGTGTGTGTGTGTGTGTGTGTGTGTGTGTGTGTGTGTGTGTGTGTGTGTGTTTTCTTGCATTTCTACCCCTCTTGAGACATCCACAAGGAAAAGTACCTTCCATATAGGAACCGGTGAACAAGTTAGGACCGAAAATATGGTCTCAATACGAAAAAAACATTGCATCTAACCGAGAGCCAAATACTAGAGTCCGTGAACATTGCTCCAAAGTCAGGATTTTTTTGGTTGATTGAATGTGCATACAAAAGTAAACATTGACAGGTGCAAAGGCAGCAATGTATGTATAATAATGAAGATTAAAAGCCAATTACAAACAAAAAATTTAAAAAAATTTAAAAAGTTGAATAAAAGCTTACCTTTTTTATATTTGCATACTATGTGTTCCGCCCGAATGCAGCTGAGATAGGCTCCAGCAGCCCCGTGATTCCGAACGGGACAAGCGGTAGAAAATGGATGGATGGATGTATACATTATTAATGTTGTAAATACAAATCGTTTTATATCTAGAAGGGGTTGGCCTAAAGAGGTAAGCATTATTCAGAGGTCTCAGGAAGGTAAGAAATACAATAATGTGTGTGTGTGTGTGTGTGTGTGTGTGTGTGTGTGTGTGTGTGTGTGTGTGTGTGTGTGTGTGTGTGTGTGTGTGTGTGTGTGTGTGTGTGTGTGTGTGTGTGTGTGTGTGTGTGTGTGTGTGAGTGTGTGTGTGTTTTCTTGCATTTCTACCCCTCTTGAGACATCCACAAGGAAAAGTACCTTCCATATAGGGACCGGTGAACAAGTTAGGACCGAAATTATGGTCCCAATACGAAAATAACATTGCATCTAACCGAGAGCCAAATACTAGAGTCCGTGAACATTGCTCCAAAGTCAGGATTTTTTTGGTTGATTTAATGTGCATACAAAAGTAAACATTGACAGGTGCAAAGGCAGCAATGTATGTATAATAATGAAGATTAAAAAACAATTACAAACAAAAAATAAAAAACAATTTACTAAAAGCTTATCTTTTTTATATTTGCATACTATGTGTTCCGCCCGAATGCAGCTGAGATAGGCTCCAGCACCCCCCGCGACCCTGAACGGGACAAGCGGTATGAAATGGATGGATGGATGGAAGTATATATTATTAATGTTGTAATTACAAATTGTTACATATCTAGAAATGGTAGGCCTAAAGAGGTAAGCATTATTCAGAGGTCTCAAGAAGGTAAGACATACAATAATGTGTGTGTGTTCTTGTATTTCTACCCTTCTTAAAGACATCAACAAGGAAAAGTACCTTCAATATGAGGACCGGTGAACAAGTTAGAACATAAATCATGGTCCCAATACGGAAAACCATTATATCTAATAGAGAGCCAAATACTAGAGTCCGTGAACTTTGCTCCAAAGTCAAGATTTTTTTGTTGATTTAATGTGCATACAAAAGTAAACAATGACAGGTGCAAAGGCAGCAATGTATGTATAATAATGAAGATTAAAAAACAATTACAAACAAAAAAATTCAAAAATTAACCAAAAGCTTACCTTTTTTATATTTGCATACTATGTGTTCCGCCCGAATGCAGCTGAGATAGGCTCCAGCACCCCCCGCGAACCCGAACGGGACAAGGGGTAGAAAATGGATGGATGGATGTATATATTAATAATGTTGTAAATACAAATCGTTATATATCTAGAAAGGGTGGGCCTAAAGAGGTAAGCATTTTTTGGCGGTCTCAAGAAGGTAAGAAATACAATAATGTGTGTGGGTGTGAGTGTGTGTTTTCTTGTATTTCTACCCTTCTTAAAAGCCATCCACAAGGAAAAGTAGCTTCCATATGAGGACCGGTGAACAAGATAGGACTGAAATCATGGTCCCAATACGGAAAACCATTGCATCTAATAGAGAGCCAAATACTAGAGTCCGTGAACATTGCTCCAAAGTCAGGTTTTTTTTGGTTGATTTAATATGCATACAAAAGTAAACATTGACAGGTGCAAAGGCAGCAATATGTGATAAAACAAGACGGCAGCTAAAGAAGGACTTCCCTGTTCATCCCCGAAAAAAAACCCGCCAGGTGAACGGCTGATTTTTTACTTCCGGTGCTGACGTAAGACAACCCAGTCCCATATGTGACCATAGGATGAACAAATACACTACGGTACTAAGACTATAGTGGCCATTAACAGTTAGCTTCTACAGCTGGGTTGCCCAAAGTGCGGCACAGGGGCCATCTGTGGTCCCTGACTCCTTTGTCATCGGCCTTAAGCACATTACAAAAAAAAAAAATAGAGATCTCATTTGCACCCCCTGGTGGTGAAATCTATCAAAATGAGGGTGGTCCCAAAAGGAGGGATTTTTCATATTGACTGTGTGTCCGTTTTAAAGTGCTCCCCCTCTGGTCAACATATGAAATAAAAAGTGTGTGTAAACATTTGAAGTGCACCCCCTCTGGCCAACATATGTAATAACAAGTGTGTGTAAAAAATGTAAATGTGCCCCCTTTGACCAAAATGTATTTTAAAAAAAAAATAGATATATGTATAAAAAGACATGCTGTAATAACGAAGTAAATAATGAATATTAAAAAACAATTA
Source organism: Entelurus aequoreus (assembly GCF_033978785.1). NCBI lineage: Eukaryota > Metazoa > Chordata > Actinopteri > Syngnathiformes > Syngnathidae > Entelurus > Entelurus aequoreus. Next base: position 47,649,752 of record NC_084749.1, on the reverse strand, counting down.
CAAAAAATAAATAAATAAATGAATAAAATTAACTAAAAGCTTACTTGTTTTATATTTGCATAGTATGTATGTAATATTATTTGTTGTAACTACAAATCTTTATATATCTAGAAAGGGTGGTCCTGAAGATGTAGGCATTTTTCGGAGGTCCAAAGAAGGTAAGAAATACAAGAATGTGTGTGTGCGTGTGTGTGTACACTTGTCTCACCGTCCTTGTGTGGACATACACTTGATAAACCACCCTTTCTGTGAGGATCTTTTGACTTGTGAGGACATTGGCCTGGTCCTCACAACTACAGAAGTCAAATATTTTTTTTTACTTTGTGTGTTTTGCATTCTGAAGTGAGGTTGCAACTAGGGATGTCCGATAAATGTTTTAAAATGTAATATCGGAAATTATTGGTATCGTTTTTTTTATTATCGGTATCGTTTTTTTTTTTTTTTTTTTTTTTTTTTTTTTTATTAAATTAACATAAAAAAACACAAGATACACTTCCTCGTGCACCAACCCAAAAAAAACTCCTTCCCCCATTTACACTCATTCACACAAAAGAGTTGTTTCTTTCTGTTATTAATATTCTGTTCCTACATTATATATCAATATATATCAATACAGTCTGCAAGGGATACAGTCCGTAAGCACACATGATTGTGCGTGATGCTGGTCCACTAATAGTACTAACCTTTAACAGTTAATTTTACTCATTTTCATTCATTACTAGTTTCTATGTAACTGTTTTTATATTGTTTTACTTTCTTTATTATTCAAGAATTTTTTTTTAATCTATTTATCTTATTTTGTTAATTTTTAAAAAAGTACCTTATCTTCACCATACCTGGTTGTCCAAATTAGGCATAATAATGTGTTAATTCCACGACTGTATATATCGGTTGATATCGGTATCGGTAATTAAAGAGTTGGACAATATCGGAATATCGGATATGGGCAAAAAGCCATTATCGGACATCCCTAGTTGCAACTCTTTACTCCCATCTAGGGCTAGATATATATTTTTTCATCATTCTAGCTCTAGTGGAAAGGGGGGCCCTCACAACCTACTAACCAAACGTGGGTCCACACAAAGTAGGCAAGACATGTGTGTGTGTGTGTGTGTGTGTGTGTGTGTGTGTGTGTGTGTGTGTGTGTGTGTGTGTGTGTGTGTGTGTGTGTGTGTGTGTGTGTGTGTGTGTGTGTGTGTGTATTACACTGTGCTGGCACTTAAGCGTGTTCTATGCAAATATTTCAAGGTTCTATGTCACACCAAGCAACAAATGCATGACCTCAAACATCAACAAAATGTTGGATTTTATATTTCATATTTTAGATTCAACATTTCATAACAGAAAAAGAAATGATTGGAAATGGGAAAAAACTGATTGGAAATGTTACAAATAAAATAACACATTACATGAAGATATACATTGTTATAAAATCTGCTGAATTCATGTATCACTTATGAATGCTCAGATTATAGAAAACGTACATTTATGTGTCTAATACGTCCAACACGACTTCAGTAATTGATTCAGGTAAATCAGAATTGAGCTACTACACCAGTAAGTAAATGCTCTATGCATGTGCTGGAATAAACGAGGACTGCAATGAATAAATCGATTAAATACATTAAAAAAGTGCTTCAATTTATATTCCATTGTTTCCATTAATTGTTTAATGAGTGTAAAAAACCAATACAATCCGAACATCCAAACATAGTTTTCGCACACAGCCACTAGGTGTCGTTATGTATGCTGGTTGGAACAGCAAAGAGTTTTTTTTTTTAACTTTTTTTAGTTTTATTAATGCACACATGTTAAACTTTCAATGTCGATGATGTGCATTTATTAGAAAAAAGAATGAAGGTTATGGCAAGCAGAAAAAAGATTCACTAATTTACGCTTTTAGGCTATAAAGTGTCTTTTATCCGATTACTCGATTAACTGAATAAACTAATCAATACTCGATTACTGGAATAATCGATAGCTACGGCCCTACGAGGAACCTTCCGGGGACATTCAATCTTAATTATCATTAAAGCCAAACAGGTCATAAAATTCCTTAAGTTTTTTAGGGGAATACAAATACAATGGGTTATTTTTTTTAACCCCAATAAACTTCAGTTCTATCATGTCATGCATTGATATCACTACCATTTATCTGTACGACATGTAATGTACAGAATATCAGAAGCATTTATTCAGGTAGAAATATCACATTTTACATTACCAAACATCTTTGACAATCAAAGCATGGTCGTACCAATCCACATTTTGTGTTATCATTGCAAAAAAACTGGTATCAAACATGGTGTAGCTCCT
>NC_084749.1:47589936-47642436 GCF_033978785.1 Entelurus aequoreus | reverse complement strand
AAGCGAGACCAGCTTGCTAGTAAATAAATACAATTTAAAAAATAGAGGCAGCTCACTGGTAAGTGCTGCTATTTGAGCTATTTTTAGAACAGGCCAGCGGGCTACTCATCTGGTCCTTACGGGCTACCTGGTGCCCGCGGGCACCGCGTTGGTGACCCCTGATGTAATGGATAGGAATGTCTGATGCTGAATGTCAATAAAAATTAAATGAAAAAAAAAAAGAATATGTCCTGCCGTTATCAATGTCTCGTGACACACAAATTAAAAAGATGGTTTGACAAAAAACAGACTATCTTTGAATCTCATTAAAACTAAAATAATGCTGTTTGGGAACAGTAGAAGAGAAAGTCAAACACAAATACAAATAGACGGAGTAAATATTGAAAGGGTAAAATAAAACACGTGTGGGTGTACACTGCAAAAACTGAAATCTAAGTAAGATTAAATATCTCAAATAAGGGTGATATTTGCTTATTTTCTGTCTGATACGATCATTCCTCTCACTAAGCAGATTTTATGTTCGAGTGTTTTACTTGTTTTAAGTGTTTTGGTCCTAAATGATCTCAGTAAGATATTACAGCTTGTTGCTGAGATTTGATGATAAATAAATGAAAAATATACAACATAAAGTAGCAAGAAACACATCAATAATGAATAAAGAAAAATATGACAAAATAGACAAAAATCGCTTCATATTCTCTACTGCTCACTAGTGTTACATATCTGACTTATGGTGTAGAAATATGGGGAAATAAATACAAATGTCCACTTCATTCACTAACTGAGTTACACAAAAGATCAATTAATACATAATGTTGGATATAGAGAACATACAAACATTTTATTGATTAAATCACAATTATTGAAATTCAACGATTTGGTGCATTTGAAAACAGCTAAAATGATGTAAAAATCTAACTATAACCTGCTAGCCAAGAATGTACAACAATTCTTCTCAACAAAAGAGAAATATAACAGAGGAAAATCTAAATTAAAACATTTGTATGCACGTACAAGACTTAAAACCTTTAGCATATCAGTATGTGGAATTCAATTATGGAACAGATTAAGCAAATAAATCCAACAAAGCACTGATATGATTCAGTTTAAGAGACTGTTCAAACTACAAATGTTCACAAAGTACACACAACAAGAATTATGATTAACATATTTTTATTTTTTTTATTGAGACAAAGATTATCTATAGTCCGATAATGGCTTTTTTGCTGATATCCGATATTCCGATATTGTCCAACTCTTAATTACCGATTCCGATATCAACCGATACCGATATATACAGCCGTGGAATTAACACATTATTATGCCTAATTGTGTTGTGATGCCCCGCTGGATGCATTAAACAATGTAACAAGGTTTTCCAAAATAAATCAACTCAAGTTATGGGCAAAAAATGCCAACATGGCACTGCCATATTTATTATTGAAGTCACAAAGTGCATTTTTTTTTTTTAACATGCCTCAAAACAGCAGCTTGGAATTTGGGACATGCTCTCCCTGAGAGAGCATGAGGAGGTTGAGGTGGGCGGGGTTGTAGCGTCCCGGAAGAGTTAGTGCTGCAAGGGGTTCTGGGTATTTGTTCTGTTGTGTTTATGTTGTGTTACGGTGCGGATGTTCTCCCGAAATGTGTTTGTCATTCTTGTTTGGTGTGGGTTCACAGTGTGGCGCATATTTGTAACAGTGTTAAAGTTGTTTATACGGCTACCCTCAGTGTGACCTGTATGGCTGTTGACCAAGTATGCTTGGCATTCACACAGCAGCGTTTTAAAAAGTCATGCATTTTACTTTTTGAAACCGATACCGACAATTTCCGATATCACATTTTAAAGCATTTATCGGCCGATAATATCGGCAGTCCGATATTATCGGACATCCCTAATTATGTATGTATTTAATATTTGTTTCCTTACTATGGTATATTATTTATTTAATATTTATTTGTCCACTGTTCTGTTACAGAGAACAGGGAAATTGGATACAATTTCCATGGCATAAAAAGGGGTAGGATTAAATAGGCTCCGCTTCTTCCTACTCCTTTTCGGACGTGCTGTTATGTAACAACCGGAATTGAGTGACGCGTCACATTATATATCGTGTGTGTCGTGATCCGTGGTCCGGATCATGTTTTTGTTATGTTCTGTTAGTTTTGGACTCCGTAGTTCCTGTTTTTTGTGCACCCTTGTTTGTTTTGGTTGCCATGGTTGCTTATTGTTTCCACCTGCCTCTGATTGGTGTTCACCTGCTGCCCGACCACTAATCAGAGGCATTATTTAAGCCTGCCTTTGCCGGTCAGTCGGCCTGGCGTCATTATTTGCTTCATGCCACCTGCTACAGAAGTTGTTTATTTCATGCAAAAGTTTCGTGAGTATTACTTGTCTCAAGTCCATGCTAAGTGTTAGCTTCTCTGTTTCCCGCGCTACGTTTTTGTTCTTTAGTTTCTCGTGCGAACGGCACACTTTCCTTTTGTTTGGTTCCTCTCTTTTGTAACGTGTAGGATTTCTTGAGAATTAAATCATGTTTTTACCTGCACGCCTTGTCCGGAGTAGTCCGTCTGCCCTCCTGGGAGAACGAACCATCTGCGGAAACCCCGCCGTGACAGAATGACGCCCGTCCGACTGACCGGCAACGGCAGGCTTAAATAAAGCCTCTGATTAGTGCTCGGGCAGCAGGTGAGCGGGTGAACACCAATCAGAGGCAGGTGGAAACAATAAGCAACCATGGCAACCAAAACAAACAAGGGTGCACAAAAAACAGGAACTATGGAGTCCAAAACTAACAGAACATAACAAAAACATGATCCGGACCACGGATCATGACAGTGTGCATGTTTCGAATGAACCGAAACTGAACACGAAGGAGAATACCTGGGGCCGTACTTATCAAGCTTCTTAGAGTTACTCCTAAGAAGTCTGCTAAGAGTTGACTTAAGAGTAAATAAATTATTCGCTGAAAGCTGCACTTAAAAGTTAGTTATCAAGCGTCTTACTCACACTTTCAGCGAAGTGTAGGACTGAATCTTAAGTGTCACACTCAGAGCTGAATTACGACATTACTATGTGCCGTAAACGGAATTTTAGGTGACGTCATTTCTGTGTCCATAGAAATGACCAATCACGGAAGGGAATCCGTTGTCTAAGAATAAAGAAATATCTTGGAAATATTTAAGTGGACAATGGGAGTGTATATTTTGACAATAAACTACAAAATAATACAAAACAAACTAGTCCCCGCCGGCACTCACGCTACCGCTCCCTCTCTTCTATCGCCCACACACTCACTGACGTCACTCACCTCACGGCCACACACATACGCTACTGTCATAACATTTTCTTTCCAATTCATTAATTAGGCAACTAATTTGAAACTGGTGTGGGTGGCTCTATATATACTAGCCCACTGCAGACACATGCAGAAATCAACAAGGAATCGAAAAGTATTAAATCTGTGACAAAAATAATATCCGCTCTGTCTAAACGATACCATTTCATCAGCTGCTCGTCATCAAAAAAAAAAAAAACATTGTTCCGTTCCCTGAACGTTGGCGCACGTCTCTCTCGCCTCAGTGCCATCCCCTGCTGGCAACTCCTAACCACTTAAGACACCTCTGAAGGTCTCTTAAATATCGTGGAGAGTAGGAGTGATTCTTAGACTTAAGAACGTTGATAAAAAGCTTTTATTCTTAAGTTTGAGAGTAGGACTAAATTTCGCAAATTCTCAGGACTTAAGTGTAAAATGGCACTCTAAGAAGCTGGATAAGTACGGCCCCTGATATTTACCTCGACGGACCGCCACACAAAAGACATTATTGGAAAGCCCAGCAATTACCATGTGTATTAGACTTACATTTAGACTTCCTTTTTATTGTCATTCAAATTTGAACTTTACAGTACAGATAAGAACGGAATTGTGTCGCATTAACTCGTTGTAGTGCAGGATAAAAGAGCAATAAAGTGCAGATATAAATACATAGATTACTGTACATATAAATATATTGCACTTGTTCATATGCATCCACGTTTATGGATGTATGTTATATAGTCTTTGGTGACACTTTAGTATGGGGAACATATTCACCATTAATTAGTTGATTATTAACTAATTAGTAACATATTGGCTCTTAATTAGTCATTATGAAGTACTTATTAATTCACATGGCCTTGTTATACAACCAGTAAGCCATTAACTAAGAGTCTACCCTCAATAACCTCAGAATTATTGCTTATTAGTAACCCTAACCCTAACCCTTAGCGTCCGAATAACTCTAAATTAAGTCTTCGTTACTTAGAATATGTTCCACAGAATATGTTCCCCATACTAAAGTGTTACCTTGTTTTATATTCCAGCGAGTTAATCCATTTTGGGGGGTTTGAGGGGATTATTATGATGCGTTCAAGAGTCTTACGGCCTGAGGGAAGAAGCCTGTTACAGAACCTGGAGGTTCTGCTTTGGAGGCTGCGGAACCAGGACGGACAAAAGCGCATTATTTTCAATGCGACATAGTCAAAAACTCACGAATCAACTCCGTCCGACAGGAGCATTTGAATAAAAGCACGACTTAAAATGTGGCGTAACACCAGGATCCACATTGTCAGAGTGAGGCGTCTTAATTGTCTTACGGCCTGAGGGAAGAAACTGTTACAGAACCTGGAGGTTCTGCTTCGGAGGCTGCGGAACCAGGACACAGGTCCGGTGGCCATGGATGAAGTGCTGGCTGTCCAGAGTTGGGACCCGGGGTGGACCGCTCGCCTGTACATCGGTTGGGGACATCTCTGCGCTGCTGACCCGTCTTCGCTCGGGATGGTCTCCTGCTGGCCCCACTATGGACTGGACTCTCACTCTATTATGTTAGATCCACTATGGACTGGACTCTCACTATTATGTTAGATCCAGTATGGACTGGACTCTCACTATTATGTTAGATCCACTATGGACTGGACTCTCACTATTATGTTGGATCCACTATGGACTGGACTCTCACTCTATTATGTTAGATCCACTATGGACAGGACTCTCACAATATTATGTTAGATCCACTATGGACTGGACTCTCACTATTATGTTAGATCCACTATGGGCTGGACTCTCACAATATTATGTTAGATCCACTATGGACTGGACTGTCACTATTATGTTAGATCCACTATGGACTGGACTCTCACTATTATGTTAGATCCACTATGGACTGGACTCTCTCACTATTATGTTAGATCCACTATGGACTGGACTCTCACTATTATGTTAGATCCACTATGGACTGGACTCTCACTATTATGTTAGATCCACTATGGACTGGACTCTCGCACTATTATGTTAGATCCACTATGGACTGGACTCTCACTATTATGTTAGATCCACTATGGACTGCACTCACACTATTATGTTAGATCCACTATGGACTGGACTCTCTCACTATTATGTTAGATCCACTATGGACTGGACTCTCTCACTATTATGTTAGATCCACTATGGACTGGACTCTCACACTATTATGTTAGATCCACTATGGACTGGACTTTCACAATATTATGTTAGATCCACTATGGACTGGACTCTCACTATTATGTTAGATCCACTATGGACTGGACTCTCTCACTATTATGTTAGACCCACTATGGACTATATTCTCACTATTATGTTAGATCCACTATGGACTGAACTCTCACTCTTATGTTAGATCCACTATGGACTGGACTCTCACTATTATGTTAGATCCACTATGGACTGGACTCTCACTCTTATGTTAGATCCACTATGGACTGGACTCTCACTCTTATGTTAGATCCACTATGGACTGGAATCTCACTATTATGTTAGATCCACTATGGACTGAACTCTCACTATTATGTTAGATCCACTATGGACTGAACTCTCACTATTATGTTAGATCCACTATGGATTGGACTCTCACTATTATGTTAGATCCACTATGGACTGGACTCTCACTATTATGTTAGATCCACTATGGACTGGACTCTCACTATTATGTTAGATCCACTATGGACTGGACTCTCACTATTATGTTAGATCCACTATGGACTGGACTCTCACTATTATGTTAGATCCACTATGGACTGGACTTTCACTATTATGTTAGATCCACTATGGACTGGACTCTCACTATTATGTTAGATCCACTATGGACTGGACTCTCACTATTATGTTAGATCCACTATGGACTGGACTCTCACTATTATGTTAGATCCAATATGGACTGGACTCTCACTATTATGTTAGATCCACTATGGACTGTACTCTCACTATTATGTTAGATCCACTATGGACTGGACTCTCACTATTATGTTAGATCCACTATGGACTGGACTCTCACTATTATGTTAGATCCACTATGGACTGGACTTTCACTATTATGTTAGATCCACTATGGACTGGACTCTCACTATTATGTTAGATCCACTATGGACTGGACTTTCACTATTATGTTAGATCCACTATGGACTGGACTCTCACTATTATGTTAGATCCACTATGGACTGGACTCTCACTATTATGTTAGATCCACTATGGACTGGACTTTCACTATTATGTTAGATCCACTATGGACTGGACTCTCACTATTATGTTAGATCCACTATGGACTGGACTCTCACTATTATGTTAGATCCACTATGGACTGGACTTTCACTATTATGTTAGATCCACATATGCGGTCCTCTCCAAGGTTCCTCATAGTCATTCACATCGACGTCCCATTGGGGTTGTGAGTTGTTTCTTGCCCTTCTGTGGTCTCTGTACCGAGGATGTCGTTGTGGCTTGTGCAGCCCTTTGAGACACTCGTGATGTAGGGCTATATAAATAAACATTGATTGATTGAGTTATGGATTTACGGACAGACAAAAGCGCATTCTTCCTAATGCGACGTCGTCTAAAAACTCACAAATCAACTCCCTTCCGACAGGAGCATGTTCATAAAAACACGACTTCAAATGTTGCGTAACACCAGGATCCACAATGTCAGAGTGAGGCGTCTTAATTGTGCGCTAATGACACGTAATGAATGTCATCAGCCTGGAGGCTCCGGCTAACGAGCTAAATGAACTGGCACTAATGGGGCTGCTTTGCTTATCGAAGCATATACACGAGCCACCATCACACAAGCAGACTGCTTAAGACAATCGAGTTTAATTACATTTTTCTCAATTATTATTAAAAAAAAAAAAAAATGTCGCCCCCGTTTTTCGTCCTCCTTTCATCGTCCTCGCGCTCCAGTTCCCAAAATGATCCGCTTCCCGGTCTTTCCATATCCCCTCCCAGTTTGGGCGACGGTGTAGAAGTGGATGAGGAGAAAAACGAAGGGAGGGGACAACATTCCATTCTCCCCCTCTTCCAATAGACCGATTGACAACTGATTGATGGCGTATTTCTGCAGCCGGACAAAAGACGCCGCATTAGCATATCTAAAGCGACGTACAGTAGAAAGGGGGGGGGGGGGGGGGGGGGACGTCTTTCTCGGCCTCTATGCAGACGGGGAAACAAAACAAAACAAGTGCGGCTCTTGTCTCTCCTGTAAAAAGCCCTCGAACAGTTTAGCTTGACAGTTTCTTTAGAAGAGGACTCAGAAAAGGGCCTGAATGGAGACACTCTTGTGCAACAAGTGCACACACACACACACACACACACACACACACACACACACACACACACACACACACACACACACACACACACACACACACACACACATAAAAATGGAAAATAATGGAGTTTTACCAACACTTGTGAATGTCTTTGAAATCAATTATAATGATTTCACTTCCAATTTTGATAAGGTGTGCCTGAATTGTCATTGTGATGTAGTGTGTGTATGCACGCCACAACAGCTTCTTCTTCCGTCTGAATGTAACTGTGATCTTGGAGAGCTGATTAACTGTCAAAATAATACATTTAAATACTAAGTGAATATCTGTTTTTGGCCTTAAAGGCCTACTGAAAGCCACTACTAGCGACCACGCAGTCTGATAGTTTATATATCAATGATGAAATCTTAACATTGCAACACATGCCAATAACTTATAAAGTGACATTTTAAATTCCCCGCGAAATATTCTGCTGAAAACGTCTCGGTGTGATGACGTTTGCGCGTGACGTCACGGATTGTAGCGGACATATTGGGACAGCATTGTGGCCAGCTATTAAGTCGTCTGTTTTCATCGCAAAATTCCACAGTATTCTGGACATCTGTGTTGGTGAATCTTCTGCAATTTGTTTAATGAACAACGAAGACAGCTAAAGAAGAAAGCTGTAGGTGGGATCGGTGTATTAGCGGCTGGCTGCAGCAACACAACCAGGAGGACTTTGAGTTGGATAGCAGACGCGCTACATTTGATCGCTTGCCCGTACGTGCGTGCCGCTATGTGCATGTCACGTACGTAACTTTGGGGAAATATACGTGCTGTATGAACTTAAAGGCCTACTGAAATGATTTTTTTTTATTTAAACGGGAATAGCAGATCCATTCTATGTGTCATACTTGATCATTTTGCGATATTGCCATATTTTTGCTGAAAGGATTTAGTAGAGAAAATCGACGATAAAGTTCGCAACTTTTGCTCGCTAATAAAAAAAAGCCTTGCCTGTAGCGGAAGTAGCGTGACGTCACAGGAGCTAGTATTCCTCACAATTCCCCGTTGTTTACAATGGAGCGAGAGAGATTCGGACCGAGAAAGTGATCATTACCCCATTAATTTGAGCGAGGATGAAAGATTCGTGGATGAGGAACGTTACAGTGAAGGACTTGAGAGGCAGCGATGGACGTATCTTTTTTCGCTCTGACCGTAACTTAGGTACAAGCTGGCTCATTGGATTCCACACTCTCCTTTTTATATTGTAGATCACAGATTTGTATTTTAAACCACCTGGGATACTATATCCTCTTGAAAATGAGAGTCGAGAACGCAAAATGGACATTCAGTGCCTTTTATCTCCACGACAATACATCGGCGAAATGCTTTAGCTACGAGCTAACGTGATAGCATCGTGCTTTAACTACATATAGAAACAAAAGAAATAAACCCCTGACTGGAAGGATAGATAGAAAATCAACAATACTATTAAACCGTGGACATGTAAATACACAGTTAATGCTTTCCAGGCTGGCGAAGGTTAACAATGCTGTGCTAACGACGCCATTGAAGCTAACTTAGCAATCGGACTGCACAGAGCTATGCTAAAAACATTAGCTCTCCACCTACGCCAGCCAGCCCTCATTTGCTGATCAACACCCGTGCTCACCTGCGTTCCAGCGATCGGCAGAAGGATGAAGGACTTCACCCGATGCGTTTGGCGGCCCGGAGACGTAGGAAGTCAAGGTGAAGTCGGCGGCTGGCGCGGCTAGCGCGGCTAGCGCGGCTAGCGCTCAAACAAAGTCCTCCTGGTTGTGTTGCTGTAGTCCGCTGCTAATACACCGATCCCACCTACAACTGTCTTCTTTGCAGCCTTCATTGTTCATTAAACAAATTGCAAAAGATGTCCAGAATACTGTGGAATTATGAAATGAAAACAGAGCTTTTTGTATAGGATTCTACGGGGTACCATAACTTCCGTTACTCGGACTTCGTCACGCGCATACGTCATCATACCGCGATGTTTCAGCCGGATATTTCCCGGGAATTTTAAAATGTCACTTTATAAATTAACCCGGCCGTATTGGCATGTGTTGCAATGTTAAGATTTCATCATTGATATATAAACTATCAGACTGCGTGGTCGGTAGTAGTGGCTTTCAGTAGGCCTTTAACGGAGGTGAACGGTACTTTGGGCTGTGCGATTGAGTGTGTTGTGCGGGTGTTTCAGTTGTGTTGGCGGGTTATATGGACGGGAGGGGGGAGGTGTTTGTTATGCGGATTAATTTGTGGCATATTAAATATAAGCCTGGTTGTGTTGTGGCTAATAGAGTATATATATGTCTTGTGTTTATTTACTGTTGTAGTCATTCCCAGCTGAATATCAGGTCCCACCCGCCTCTCACAGCATCTTCCCTATCTGAAATCGCTTCCTCTAGTCCTTCACTCTCACTTTCCTCATCCACGAATCTTTCATCCTCGCTCAAATTAATGGGGAAATTGTCGCTTTCTCGGTCCGAATCGCTCTCGCTGCTGGTGGCCATGATTGTAAACAATGGGGAAATGTGAGGAGCTCCACAACCTGTGACGTCACGCTACTTCCGGTACAGGCAAGGCTTTTTTATCAGCGACCAAAAGTTGCAAACTTTATCGTCGATGTTCTCTACTAAATCCTTTCAGCAAAAATATGGCAATATTGCGAAATGATCAAGTATGACACATAGAATGGACCTGCTATCCCCGTTTAAATGAGAAAATTTCATTTCAGTAGGCCTTTAATCAATTGATAGGTTCTACATTAAATACAGTTGTGGGGAGGCGTGGCCGGCAGATCGACAGCGAGGCAGGGTACGCCGGGATAGGCGCCGAAAAGAACGTCAGGTGCGTGGATCGCCCGGCTGGGCACAATTATGTAATCCCCTCTCGATGTATAAAAGGGGCAGCAGCGGAGGAGGATGGGGCAGCAGAAGGAGGAGAGAACCCAACAAGTGCGTAGCGAGAGTGACGGAGACGGAGAGTAAGAGGCAGACGTAAACGACGACGTGCTGCTGAAAAGCTGACGGCGGAGCGAGCAGTGGGAGGTGCAGCTGAAAAGCGACACGACCGAAGACGAAGCTTGATTGAAATAATAAAGCAAAGTCACGACCTGCTCGCCGTCATGTCCCTCTTTGGTGGTCAGTGGAACCCGGACGGACAGAGTCTGTCACAACACTATATTGCCGAAAGTATTCTGCTACCTGCCTTGACTCACATATGAACTTGAAGTATGTGGAGGGGGGAGTGGTCTGCGGGCCTGCCACGGAGCGGGGTGTGGAAGGACCGGCCTCGAAGCACAGCTGGCAGGTGATTGGATTACCTAGCTGGGGCAGATCGTCCAATCACCTGCCATGCTTATTAGCAGCAGCCGGACCGAGACATGAGGGTTGGAGTTGGAACGAGACAGAGACACACCGGACTGAAAAGTCCTTACTATATACTGCCGAAAAGCAAACCATACTGGTGTATGCAAATAGAAGACTTGATCCGACCTGAATACCGGGCTCTCGTGCCAGTGTGTGGTGGTCATGAGAACCCACTAGAAGGCAACCTCTACAAAGTGCCATCCCATTCCTAACCCGTAGGGTTCAATATGATGTCGGTCCACCTTTTGCAGCTATTACAGCTTCAACTTGTCTGGGAAGGCTGTCCACAAGGTTGCGGAGTGTGTTTATAGGAATGTTCGACCTTTATTCCAAAAGCGCATTGGTGAGGTCACATACTGATGTTGGTCGAGAAGTCCCATTCTAATTCATCCCAAAGGTGTTCTATCGGGTTCAGGTCAGGACTCTGTGCAGGCCAGTCAAGTTCATCCACACCAGATTCTGTCATCCATGTCTTTATGGACCTTGCTTTGTGCACTGGTGCACAGTCATGTTGGAAGAGGGTATATATAAATAATGTATATATGTATATGTATTTATATACAAACCCCGTTTCCATATGAGTTGTGAAGTTGTGTTGGATGTAAATATAAACGGAATACAATGATTTGCAAATCCTTTTCAACCCATATTCAATTGAATATGCTACAAAGACAACATATTTGATGTTCAAACTGATAAACTTTTTTTTTTGTTGCAAATAATCATTAACTTTAGAATTTGATGCCAGCAACACGTGACAAAGAAGTTGGGAAAGGTGGCAATAAATACTGATAAAGTTGAAGAATGCTCATCAAACACTTATTTGGAACATCCCACAGGTGAACAGGCAAATTGGGAACAGGTGGGTGCCATGATTGGGTATAAAAGTAGATTCCATGAAATGCTCAGTCATTCACAAACAAGGATGGGGCGAGGGTCACCACTTTGTCAACAAATGCGTGAGCAAATTGTTGAACAGTTTAAGAAAAACCTTTCTCAACTAGCCATTGCAAGGAATTTAGGGATTTCACCATCTACGCTCCGTAATATCCTCAAAGGGTTCAGAGAATCTGGAGAAATCACTGCGCGTAAGCAGCTAAGCCCGTGACCTTCCATCCCTCAGGCTGTACTGCATCAACAAGCGACATCAGTGTGTAAAGGATATCACCACATGGGCTCAGGAACACTTCAGAAACCCACTGTCAGTAACTACAGTTGGTCGCTACACCTGTAAGTGCAAGTTAAAACTCTCCTATGCAAGGCGAAAACCGTTTATCAACAACACCCAGAAACGCCTTTGGCTTCGCTGGGCCTGAGCTCATCTAAAATGGACTGATACAAAGTGTAAAAGTGTTCTGTGGTCTGACGAATCCACATTTAGAATTGTTTTTGGAAACTGTGGACGTCGTGTCTTCCGGACCAAGGAGGAAAAGAACCATCCGGATTGTTATAGGCGCAAAGTGTAAAAGGCAGCATGTGTGATGGTATGGGGGTGTATTAGTGCCCAACACATGGGTAACTTACACATCTGTGAAGGCACCATTAATGCTGAAAGGTACATACAGCTTTTGGAGCAACATATGTTGCCATCCAAGCAACGTTACCATGGACGCCCCTGCTTATTTCAGCAAGACAATGCCAAGCCACGTGTTACATCAACGTGGCTTCATAGTAAAAGAGTGTGGGTACTAGACTGGCCTGCCTGTAGTCCAGACCTGTCTCCCATTGAAAATGTGTGGCGCATTATGAAGCCTAAAATAGCAGAAGGGAGACCCCCGGACTGTTGAACAACTTAAGCTGTACATCAAGCAAGAATGGGAAAGAATTCCACCTGAGAAGCTTCAAAAATGTGTCTCCTCCGTTCCCAAACCTTTACTGAGTGTTGTTAAAAGGAAAGGCCATGTAACACAGTGGTGAACATGCCCTTTCCCAACTACTTTGGCACGTGTTGCAGCCATGAAATTCTAAGTTCATTATTATTTGCAAAAAAAAAAAAAAAAGTTAATGGGTTTGAACATCAAATATGTTGTCTTTGTAGCATATTCAACTGAATATGGGTTGAAAAGGATTTGCAAATCATTGTATTCCGTTTATATTTACATCTAACACAATTTCCCAACTCA
Organism: Entelurus aequoreus; assembly: GCF_033978785.1. Lineage (NCBI taxonomy): Eukaryota > Metazoa > Chordata > Actinopteri > Syngnathiformes > Syngnathidae > Entelurus > Entelurus aequoreus. The sequence continues at coordinate 47,629,315 of NC_084749.1, read as the reverse complement.
TATGGAAACTGGGTTTGTGTATATATATATATATATATATATATATATATATATATATATATATATATATATATATGCATGCATATGTGTATACATGCATGTGTATATGTGTATATATATATATATATATATATATATATATATATATGTATATATATATATATATATATATATATATATATATATATATATATATATATATATACACACACACACGTATATATTCACATGTATATGTTGTTTCAAAGAAATAAGAATTAATTGTTTCCAATCATATTAAAGAAAATTATTTTTTTGTGGTTGAAAAACTATTTTGTGCTTCCCATTCCACCATATCAAGTGCCCTTGAACTATTGTGATCACATTTTGAGGCCGTATCGCTCGTTCCCAGTAATCACACTGGCGTCGTCTCTCCTCCCTCAGCAAGTCCCTGCCTCTACCCCCACTTAGGCCGAGCACTCTGTAATTGTTCATTCATGGCGTGAATCTTTAAATAGGGCCACTGGGCTCAGGCGCTAAGATAATCACTCACTTTTCGTCCTCGGCTACCGTGGCAAAAATTACTGCTTGGCGCAGATCTATGATGGGACCGGGCCACAATGGGAGTGATTAGTCCTGTGTCTCCCATACGCAGAGATGCTCCGCGGTTCGACGGCAAACGGAGACGAGGCTTTCTCTCCCCGTCGTGCCTCTTTATCTATAGAGAGGTAATAAAGCATCATAATAATTAGGCTGCCTGATGTTGGAAAAGCGGGCAAAATTATTGAAGCGCAAAAGTGAAAAATGCGTATATGTTTGTAAAAAGGAGACTTCTAATTGGCCATATGCTAATACATATATAGTGTAATAATGTTTTATTATCACAGAGGCAATTTTATCATCATCATTGTCATATTTCCATCACAATGCCTTCGTGTCGAGTCACGATGTTTGACGTGAACACGGGGGAAGGTCATCACCATATTATATACAAACCCCGTTTCCATATGAGTTGGGAAATTGTGTTAGATGTATATATAAACGGAATACAATGATTTGTACATGTTACATGGCCTTTCCTTTTAACAACACTCAGTAGAGGTTTGGGAACTGAGGAGACACATTTTTGAAGCTTCTCAGGTGGAATTATTTCCCATTCTTGCTTGATGTACAGCTTAAGTTGTTCAACAGTCCGGGGGTCTCCATTGTGCTATTTTAGGCTTCATAATGCGCCACACATTTTCAATGGGAGACAGGTCTGGACTACAGGCAGGCCAGTCTAGTACCCGCACTCTTTTACTATGAAGCCACGTTGATGTAACACGTGGCTTGGCATTGTCTTGCTGAAATAAGCAGGGGCGTCCATAAAAAAGTTGCTTGGATGGCAACATATGTTGCTCCAAAACTTTTCCGCATTAATTGGTGCTTTCACAGATGTGTAAGTTACCCATGTCTTGGGCACTAATACACCCCCATACCATCACATATGCTGGCTTTTACACTTTGCGCCTATAACAGTCCGGATGGTTCTTTTCCTCCTTGGTCCGGAGGACACCACGTCCACAGTTTCCAAAAACTATTTGAAATGTGGACTCGTCAGACCACAGAACACTTTCCCACTTTGCATCAGTCCATCTTAGATGAGCTCGGTCCCATCGAAGCCGGCGGCGTTTCTGGGTGTTGTTGATAAACGGTTTTCGCCTTGCATAGGAGAGTTTTAACTTTCACTTACAGATGTAGCGACAAACTGTAGTTATTGACAGTGTTCCTGAGCACATGTGGTGATGTCCTTTACACACCAATGTCGGTTTTTGATGCAGTACCCCCTGAGGGATCGAATGTCCGTAATATCATCGCTTACGTGCAGTGATTTCTCCAGATTCTCTGAACCTTTTGATGATATTACGGACCGTAGACGGTGAAATCTCTAAATTCCTTGCAATAGCTGGTTGAGAAATGTTGATCTTAAACAATTTGCTCACGCATTTGTTGACAAAGTGGTGACCCTCGCCCCGTCCTCGTTTGTGAATGACTGAGCATTTCATGGAATCTACTTTTATACCCAATCATGGCACCCACCTGTTCCCAATTAGCCTGTTCACCTGTGGGATGTTCCAAATAAGTGTTTGATAAGCATTGCTCAGTCTTTTTTGCCGCTTGTGCCAGCTTTTTTGGAAACATGTCGCAGGCATCAAATTCCAAATGAGCTAATATTTGCAAAAAATAACAACCTTTTTCCAGTTCGAACGTTAAGTATTTTGTCTTTGCAGTCTATTCAATTGAATATAAGTTGAAAAGGATTTGCAAATCATTGTATTCTGTTTTTATTTACCATTTACACAACGTGACAACTTCACTGGTTTTGGGTTTTGTATTTATTATCATTTTTAAAAGAGAATTGCACTTTAAAAAAAAAAAAAAAATCCATATAATTTCAAAAAACAATTTTTTATTTATTTAATGCATTCTAACTAGTAAATAAACGAGCAAAAATGAGCTAACAATAAAGGAAATGCGATTCGCACTATTCGTAATGTAAAAATCATCCAAAATCCTCCATTAACGTTTTACACACTGTAAGTATATACTGTATGTAATGTAGTAACAGACACAATAACATCTAATCTTTACATATTTTGGTCATTTTATTTCCTTCACCAACAACAACTACTAATCATTGCAGACTTCAAAGAGAGCCAATGACTACTTGGGGACAAATGAGGATCTAGAATTTAAAGTTGACCTACTTCTCGATGTATGACCACAGCCTTCTACTATGCCAGGGGTGTCCAAACTTTTTCCACTGAGGGCCGCACACGGAAAAATTAAAGCATGTGGGGGCCATTTTGATATTTTTCATTTTCAAATCATAACAAAATATATGCATTTTTTTATTTATTTTACCTTTAGAGGTCCCGGGGACCATAAAGGGTCTCAGTCATTAAAATGTTAAAAATAAGTCAGATTATTATTTTTTTAAATTATTTAACGCTTACAGTAAATCTCTATATCAACTTCAAGTTGATATAAAGTAATACAAATTTAAAAAAAATGTTTTATGGCTTTTCTGTCAAAAACAACTTAGTTTTTTTTTATAGTAAAACTGAAATATGCAGTATTTAGTAATTAGAGCCCTAAAACATTCAATAATGCAGGACACCATTGATTTTAATTATTTCATATTTTTGAGTAATCACAGTGAAAAGATAAATAAAAAATCACTAAATATATTTGGGATCCAAAAGGTGCCCCACTCATAAAGTGACACATTTTTATTAGGTTTTTGTTTTACTTTCAACACTTAAGTTACAAGATCAACTTCAGATATATCTGTCCATTTTATGCTGGAACTATTATTTTGTTTGTTTTATGCTCTTTTGTCAAAGAACACTTTGATGTTTTTATTATGGCTACTACACAATATATGCAATATTTACCACACAAAACATTTTAAAGTGAAATATTTGAAGTAATTGGAGCCCTGAAAATAATTCATTATAACATGGATTTTTTGTCATTATTTTTTTTTTTTAAGCAATGGCAAAAAAAGAAAAATGAAGAAAGACAAAAGAAAAAAAACAGCCTGCATGGCAGCTTTTGTGTCAACATTGCAACTTTTTCTCGTTAGATTTCACCTCATTCCACTTTTTTAATGTTCTTTTTTATTTTTACAATAGCATTTCCAGAATGTGTGGCGGGCCGGTAAACAATTAGCTGCGGGCCGCACTTTAGACACTACTGTACTATACAAATGAGATGCATGTTTTATAATTTAGAAGGACCTTTCACCAACACAGAGGCGATGCAGCAGCTCGCTGACTCGGTATGTACATAAGCTGCATAAGCCAGTTAGCTCTCTGTGATCACGGTGCTGCTAAAAAAGTACTTCCTCCACATTAGCGCTTATAATAACAATATCGCTAATACTTGGTTAATATTCAGGTCACAACATGTAAATGGAATATTGGTGCCGGTTTTGAGATGTTTTTTAAAGGGCTTTATGTGTGCATTGTTAATATTTTAGTACCGGTACCAAAATGTATTCCGATACTTTTCGGTACTTTTCTAAATAAGGGGGACCACAAAAAATGGCATTATTGGCTTTATTTTAACAAAATATCTGAGGGTACATTAAACATATGTTTCTTATTGCAATCGAAAAACAATTTTGTCCTTATATAAAATAGTGAACATACTAGATAACGTGTCTTTTAGTAGTAAGTAAACAAACAAAGGCTCCTGTGGAGGGGGGGCGTGGTCTGCGGGCCTGCCGCGGAGCGGGGTGTGTAAGAACCGGCCTCGAAGTCAGCGGCAAAGTGAGCAGATTGCCCAGCTGGGGCTTGTCATCTAATCACCTGTCGCCCTTATTAGCAGCAGCCGGAACGAGAGACGGGGTTGAAGAGACACATGCGCAGAAACACGTATATTGCTGGAAAGCAAGCCCCCCCCCCCCGGGGTGCTTATACAAAATAAAAATACTTTATTCAAACTGTCTACCGGGCTCCCGAAGATCTGTCGGCCAGGAGAACCCACCACAGGAGGGCAACCTCCACAGCTCCTAATTAATCTGCTGAGTTATGCAGTAATATATTGTGTCATTTATCATTCTATTTTGTCAACATTATAAGGGACAAGCTGTAAAAATGCATTATTAATCCACTTGTTCATTAACTGTTAATATCTGGTTACTTTCTCTTTTAACAAGTTCTATCTACACTTCTGATAAAATGTAATAATCACTTATTCTTCTGTTGTTTGACACTTTACATTAGTTTTGGATGATACCACAAATGTATGTATCGATCAGATATCAAGTAGTTACTGGATCATACATTGGTCATATTCAAAGTCCTCATGTGTCCAGGGACATATTTCCTGACTTTATAAACATTATATGAATTTTTAAAAAAGGACAAAAGATTTTTGTGACGATAAAAAATACCGAAGTAATCATAGTAGTATCGACTAGATACACTATTGTACTTGGTATCATTACAGTGGATGTAAAGTGTAGCATCTCTTCCTGAGGGCGTAGTTTTTAGGCCAAAATGCATCCGTTCTCCCTTTTCTGTCTACACACTGTCTGCTTGTAAGTACTCCGTGAATGTGCGCTGCCGTACATGCTCATACGCTCGCAAAACCAGCAATGTCGCGACGTGACGATGCGCCGTCTTGCCCGGGAACCGGTACTCTACAAACAGAGTACAGTACCTGCGGAGGTGTTGCACCTCAGGGTTCTTCGGACCACCAAGGATGGACATGACAGGCTTGACGGTTTTGTGATTTGGTTTATTTTGCAATAAACTTATCGCTCTGCTTTTCAGCAATCGCCTCTCGTGACGGTCTCGCTCTTCGGGTTGCTTTTCAGCCATCCGCTCTCGTCTCCGTTATCCGTCTTGCTCGTGCACGTGCTCGGGTTTTCTCTTCACCATCAACAACTCCAACTTCTCCAACCTCTTCCTTCCCGGCTGCTGCCCTTTTATAGAGTGACAGGGGATCAGATAAACGCGCCCAGGTGGGCCATCTACGCACCTGTCGCCGATCTCGGAGCCGGCCCCGGCACACCCCGCCTCGCTGCAGGCCCGCAGGCCACGCCCCCTCACAGTACCGTTTTGGATTCATAAGTACCGTGATACTATACCAGTACACCGTACAACCCTAGTGCATTGCATTACTCCCATCAGCTTCATCGTTAGCCACCTTGTGCTTGCCGTATATCACAAATTAGAATGCATAAAACAAATAAAGACATATATTCTTGTCTCACCCGGCGACTTTGAATGATCGTCAAATTCCAAGAAAAGTGTGGTTTCCCTTTAAGGGCTAAAATGAGGCCAGGGTATAAACACAATGTTGAATATCTTTAAAAATAAAATGTTATATATTGTCTGTGATGGTGGCCTTTGCTTATGTGCACATATACATACAACATTCTGTATTGGAAGGGGGAGAAGCACACAACAGACTAGATGGGGGGGGGGTGAGGGTCTCACAGTGTGAGGCTGCCAGTCAACGTGAACGTCGCAAGGACAGATGCTTGAAATAGCCATCATTACCTGGCACCCACGGTGCACCACATGCACGTAAGGTATCTGCCAGTCCAAGTGGTGATCTCCTGAAGACAAGTGATCACAATATTACCCACAGTAGGAGAAATAGCAATCAAATTATTCACGGCGCCCTGGCAAAGAGCTAATACATACATACTGTACGTATGCCTAAAATAGTTCAATGAGTTTCACTTGCTTGCCTCGTGGTGGTTCATGTATATCCTTACTAAAGCTGATGTTGTACTTCATTTATTAGGTATATTTTAAATCAACGTCAATATTTTTTGCAAACCAGTAATTATAGTCTGCAAATGATGTGTTGTTGTTGAGTGTCGGTGCTGTCTAGAGCTCGGCAGAGTAACCGTGTAATACTCTTTCATATCAGTAGGTGGCAGCCGGTACCTATTTGCTTTGTAGATGTCAGAAACAGCGGGAGGCAGAGTGCAGGTAAAAATGTAACTAATGCTTAAACCAAAAATAAACAAAAGGTGAGTGCCCCTAAGAAAAGGCATTGAAGCTTAGGGAAGGCTATGCAGAACGAAACTAAAACTGAACTGGCTCCAAAGTAAACAAAAACAGAATGCTGGACGACAGCAAAGACTTACTGTGGAGCAAAGACGGCGTCCACAATGTACATCCGAACATGACATGACGATCAACAATGTACCCACAAAGAAGGATAAAAACAACTGAAATATTCTCGATTGCTTAAACAAAGTAGATGCGGGAAATATCGCTCAAAGGAAGACATGAAACTGTTACAGGAAAATACCAAAAAAAAGAGGAAAATCCACCAAAATAGGAGCGCAAGACAAGAACTAAAACACGACACACAGGAAACCAGCAAAAAACTCCAAATAAGTCACGACGTGATGTGACAGGTGGTGACAGTACACCTACTTTGAGACAAGAGCTATATTGATGCATGCTTGGTTATGCTTTGAAGTCATACCCAACGACTTTTTACTGTCAACTGAGTTTCGTTTTTTAATGATTTCTGCTGGTGGTGTGCCTCCGGATTTTTTCAACGCAAAAAATGTGCCTTGGCTCAAATAAGGTTGAAAAACACTGGTCTAAGTGACTGTTTTGCGAATGCCTGTGAACAATTTGAAATTACAGAAAACCTGCAGAAAACCAATGTTAGCGTTCAAGGTGCTGCAAATCTTGCTATCAAGATGAACGGTGTCACTTTAGAGGTAGTAGATAATTTTATATACCTAGGCTCAACAATCAGCCTTAACCTCTCGCTTGTTGTTGAACTTGACAGGAGGCTTGGAAAGGCAAATACCATCATGCAAAACTAGCAAAAAGAGTATGGGAAAACAACCCTCTTACTCAACATACAAAGATCCGAGTTTATCAGGCCTGCGTTCTCAGCACTATACTCTATGGAAGCGAGACCTGGACTACTTCCATGAGACAAGAGCGTCATACTTGCCAACCCTCCCGTTTTTAGCGGGAGAATCCCGGTATTCAGCGCCTCTCCCGACAACCTCCCGGCAGAGATTTTCTCCCGACAAACTCCCGGTATTCAGCCGGAGCTGGAGGCCACGCCCCCTCCAGCTCAATGCGGACCTGAGACTGAGTGGGGACAGCCTGTTCTCACGTCCGCTTTCCCACAATATAAACAGCTTGCCTAACGAATTCAAACGAATGGAAACAAGAATTTCAGTTCATCCAGGACAGTTCGAAGGAGAAGGTGTATGTTGCCTGTAAATATGTAGAACAGACTTCTCCATTGAACACGGTGGCCGAAATGATATACTCATCATGAACGGAGAAGTTAAACAGGACAATACTGCCATCTAATGGATAGCCACCGGAACACTGAAATTCAAGTATTTAATTTATGTAAATGAAATAAATAAATAAATATATATGTATATATAAAGTCAAGTATTTCATACACATACACATATATATATACATATATACATATATATATATATATATATATATATATATATATATATATATATATATATATATATATATATATATATATATATGAAATACTCGAGTTGGTGAATTCTAGCTGTAAATAACCACGCCCCCAACCACGCCCCCCGCTTTTCCAAAGTCCTGACTTAAACGTGTGGACAATGCTGAAGAAACAAGTCCATGTCAGAAAACCAACACATTTAGCTGAACTGCACCAATTTTGTCAAGAGGAGTGGTCAAAAATTCAAGCAGAAGCTTGTGGATGGCTACCAAAAGTGCGTTATTGCAGTGAAACTTGCCAAGGGACATGTAAGCAAATATTAATATTGCTGTATGTATACTTTTGACCCAGCAGATTTGCTCACATTTTCAGTAGACCCATAATAAATTCATAAAAGAAGCAAACTTCATGAATGTTTTTTGTGACCAACAAGTATGTGCTCCAATCACTCTATCACAACAAAATAAGAGTTGTAGAAATGATTGGAAACTCAAGACAGCCATGACATTATGTTCTTAACAAGTGTATGTAAACTTTTGATCACGACTGTATATACATACATACATACATACACAATATATATATATATATATATATATATATATATATATATATATATATATATATATATATATATATATATATATATATATATATATATATATATATATATATATATATATATATATACACACACACAATGTGTGTGTAGTTTACATGAAAGAAAAACAGACTTGTGTGATTCCATATTGTCTTACCCAGAAATGAACAGTTAGTGGCATACATACAGTAAACAGTTTATATTTCAGCCAACAAGTACACACCCAGATAGATAACTAAGGGGTCATCAACATTTTACATGACTCTGCTAACAGTGACGTGCGGTGAGGTTCATGGCAGGTGAGGCACTGACTTCATCACAGTCAGATTTACAAACATATGAACCCTAAAGAGTATCTTATTCACCGTTTGATTGGCAGCAGTTAACGGGTTATGTTTAAAAGCTCATACCAGCATTCTTCCCTGCTTGGCACTCAGCATCAAGGGTTGGAATTGGGGGTTAAATCACCAAAAATTATTCCCGGGCGCGGCGCCGCTGCTGCCCACTGCTCCCCTCACCTCCCAGGGGGTGAACAAGGGGATGGGTCAAATGCAGAGGACAAATTTCACCACACCTAGTGTGTGTGTGACAATCATTGGTACTTTAACTTAACTTTAACTTTACACATACAAACTGTAGCACACAAAAAAGCATATTTAATTTAAAAAAACGTTACTATGGTCTTACCTTTACTTATAAATGAAGTCCATGCCCCGCTGTTGTGCTGGATTAATGCACTCCCGTCGTAGAATGCACCCCCTGACGGGAGTGTTATATGAACTAAAGCCCACACTTAAACTTTCCACGTGCAAGATTAAATCTATTTAAAAAAGTAATTTTATAAGAAGCCAAAAAGTGCAAAAACAATAATGTTCGTGTTGGAGTTGTGAATGAATGAAATATGAAATCCGTGCTGCAGTCTGCAGGTGTACCTAATGTTGTGGCCCTACCGGTCATTCACAACTCCTCCAACACGAACATTATTGTTTTTGCACTTTTTGGCTTCTTATTAAATACCTTTTTTAAATAGTGTAACCGAGGGTTTATAAATGTCACATATACTGTATGAAACTACAAAATAATAAACACGGAGGCTCCAGTTTACACGAGGACCACTTTATTTACCTTCTTTCAAAAACCTCCGCTCCACTCCAACGTGTCATCACTTCCGCTCTTAGCGCCTTCAAAATAAGAGCGCAAGGCATATACTGTATAACAGTATATGCTAATAAAAATAATCTAAAACTGGTGAAGTTAAATGGAAAATAACTTTATAGTATAATCACTGGATACATACAACAATTTAATTATTTTTTTTTCTTTTTACATTTTTTTTCTTTCCATGATGGAAAGGTGAGGCCCCGCCTCACCTGCCTCTAGTGCAGGGGTGGGCAATTAATTTTTACCGGGGGCCGCATGAGCAACCCGAGCACTGCTGGAGGGCCACACAGACAATATTTCAATTAAATTTTGCTTAAATTATTTTTGATATACCGTAAGATAAAAAATAATAATATTTTCATTTAACCTAACTTATCTTTATACAAAAGCTGATGGCTTTTGATGGTTTTATTTTTAACACTTTCTTACACAACACTTCCTGATGTACAACACAATGCAAAAATTTCAATTTCTGTCACTTTATCCTGCCGCCTCTTTGTTGTGAACGTAGCGTAGCACGCCTGTAAGGTGATTGGCGAAGAAGGAGGAAGCGTTGCTGTTGCGGAAATGAGGAGTGAGGATAGATGTGTATGTGTGGAAAGAACGAGATAAGTTGAGCTGTGTTAGTATAGGTTGCTCAATAAAAGTTTAAAAAGAGCATCAGACTTGGTGTGCACTTCTTCTGGACGCTACAATTGATGTCAGAAGTGGGATGAAATGCCTCCCAGTTCGCCTTGCCATCAAACCTGGGAGTCTTCATTGAGGGCGGAATTCCCCCATGGCAAGCAGCGTGCGCTGCACCTGTAGACTCTCTCTCTCTCTCTCTCTCTCTCTCTCTCTCTCTCTCTCTCTCTCTCTCTCTCTCTGGCGAGCTCCTCACGTGGCACGTACCTCTCGATGACGTAGCAGGCTGAGCACACAAACAGCGCAGTATGCGCAAAGTTTTACTTCTGCCACCAATTGTAGCGTCCAGAAGAAGTGCACACCAAGTCTGACGCTCTTTTTAAACTTTTATTGAGCAACCTATACTAACACAGCTCAACTTATCTCGTTCCTTCCACACGCACGTCTATCCTCACTCCTCATTCACGCAACTCAAGAAGACAACATCGACTTCAGCAGGTGGTTACACTATATTCTTTAAACACAGCAACATGTGTACCACACATTAAAGGCCTACTGAAAGCCACTACTACCGACCACGCAGTCTGATAGTTTATATATCAATGATGAAATCTTAACATTGCAACACATGCCAATACGGCCGGGTTAACTTATAAAGTGACATTTTAAAATTCCCGGGAAATATCCGGCTGAAACATCGCGGTATGATGACGTATGCGCGTGACGAAGTCCGAGTAACGGAAGTTATGGTACCCCGTAGAATCCTATACAAAAAGCTCTGTTTTCATTTCATAATTCCACAGTATTCTGGACATCTTTTGCAATTTTTTTAATGAACAATGAAGGCTGCAAAGAAGACAGTTGTAGGTGGGATCAGTGTATTAGCAGCGGACTACAGCAACACAACCAGGAGGACTTTGTTGGAGCGCTAGCCGCGCTAACCGCGCTAGCCGCCGACTTCAGCTTGAATTCCTACGTCTCCGGGCCGTCCATCGCTGCCTCTCAAGTCATTCACTGTAACGTTCCTCATCTACGAATCTTTCATCCTCGCTCAAATTAATGGGGTAATCATCACTTTCTCGGTCCGAATCTCTCTCGCTCCATTGTAAACAACGGGGAATTGTGAGGAATACTAGCTCCTGTGACGTCACGCTACTTCCGCTACAGGCAAGGCTTTTTTTTTATCAGCGAGCAAAAGTTGCGAACTTTATCGTCGATTTTCTCTACTAAATCCTTTCAGCAAAAATATGGCAATATCGCGAAATGATCAAGTATGACACATAGAATGGATCTGCTATTCCCGTTTAAATTAAAAAAAATCATTTCAGTAGGCCTTTAAGCACACGGCTTTACCTTTACTTGGCAGTCCGTGTCTTGTTGAAAACACGCCATTCGTCATCACCTTTTCTTTTTTTTAGCCTCTCTGGGATAACCGGGCGGACCGGGCATCACTTGTCGCTGTGCGCCTTCACTAACAGGACATACGCTCATAAATAACACTTTTCAAAATAAAAGCAGCACAGCTGTATTGCACGCACGACATAGATGTTTTTTTAAATGTATTTTGTAATTTGTGATTGCAGCTGCGCGCACGAGCATACGTCCACACGGAAGTCATACAAATAACGCTTTTCAAATCAAAAGCAGCACCGTTGTATTGCACACTCGAAATAGATACTTTTTAAAATGTATTTTGTAATTCATGATTGGCCTGACGCGGACCGGACAGGGACGTACAAAGGGCCGGATGCAGCCGCAGAATGCCCAGGTCTGCTCTAGTGACTGCACGTCACTGTCTGCTAATCCCATTCCCAGGATTTTGGATAAACTCATGTCCACTTTCCTCTCTTCCTCATCTCTACCACTAACCCAGGGGTCACCAACCTTTTTGAAACCAAGAGCTACTTCTTGGGTAGTGATTAATGCGAAGGGCTACCAGTTTGATACACACTTTAATAAATTGCCAGAAATAGCCAATTTGCTCAATTTACCTTTAACTCTATGTTATTATTAATAATTAATGATATTTACACTTAATTGAACGGTTTAAAAGAGGAGAAAACATGAAAAAAAATGACAATTAAATTTTGAAACATAGTTTATCTTCAATTTCGACTCTTTAAAATTCAAAATTCAACCGAAAAAAAGAAGAGAAAAACTTTAAAAAAAGAATTTATGGAACATCATTAGTAATTTTTCCTGATTAAGATTAATTTTAGAATTTTGATGAGATGTTTTAAATAGGTTAAAATCCAATCTACACTTTGTTAGAATATATAACAAATTGGACCAAGCTATATTTCTAACAAAGACAAATCATTATTTCTTCAAGATTTTCCAGAACAAAAATTTTAAAATCAATTCAAAAGACTTTGAAATAAGATTTAAATTTGATTCTACAGATTTTCTAGATTTGCCAGAATAATTTTTTTGAATTTTAATCATAAGTTTGAAGAAATATTTCACAAATATTCTTCGCCGAAAAAACAGAAGCTAAAATGAAGAATTAAATTAAAATGTATTTATTATTCTTTACAATAATAAAAAAAAAAATACTTGAACATTAATTTAAATTGTCAGGAAAGAAGAGGAAGGAATTTAAAAGGTAAAAAGGTATATGTGTTTAAAAATCCTAAAATCATTTTTAAGGTTGTATTTTTTCTCTAAAATTGTCTTTCTGAAAGTTATAAGAAGCAAAGTAAAAAAATGTATGAATTTATTTAAACAAGTGAAGACCAAGTCTTTAAATATTTTCTCGGATTTTCAAATTCTATTTGAGTTTTTTCTCTCTTAGAATTAAAAATGTCGGGCAAAGCGAGACCAGCTTGCTAGTAAATAAATACAATTTAAAAAATAGAGGCAGCTCACTGGTAAGTGCTGCTATTTGAGCTATTTTTAGAACAGGCCAGCGGGCTACTCATCTGGTCCTTACGGGCTACCTGGTGCCCGCGGGCACCGCGTTGGTGACCCCTGCACTAACCCTTTACGGTTCACAATTCTACGGCACAAATGCATTCTCTGCCAGCGTATCGGCGTAACCCACTCATGACCTTCTGTCAACTTATTTCGCACAATATCAATCGAGCGCCGCTCCGATGTTGTCGACTACTTTCCACAATCAATTACTCACCGAGGCTGGCGATAATGCTCTTAACACACATTACTTGCAGTAATCCTCATCTCCCAGCCAAAGCTGTTGTATGTGGGCTGGAGCGCCGTCAACAGGTGCTAAAGCCCCAGCTAACTAACCCCGTGCTCACACCGACTGAGCCGTGCAAGACAGGAAATGCTGGAAGGAATACTTAGTTAACGTATTATGTACTTACACCTGCGCAACCACATGCACTGACTGCCACACACACACACACACAACGGGCGTGGACGCGAGACAAAAAGCCGCATGTTAAAATGCGGGAGATGACCGTTGGCAAGCATTTCCATGATAGTGACGCACCGCAGGAAATTGTTAGGCCTTCCTAAATCCCCCCCGGAAAGGACAACTGTCGACCCTCGGGGCACGTATTTGCACAATGTGTGTGTTAACCAAAGAATAGCACATTTAAAATTGTAACTACGCTAAGCTCCACACGGCGTAAATCACTGAAATTACCACAAGGCAGGTCATTCCAAACAAGGGACATATTAGTTCATGTGGGCAGGGGTTCCATGTTATGATTTGATAAAACTGAAAAGGACATAAAGGTTAAAATTAGAGATGTCCTATAATGACATGTTTGCCGATATCCGATATTACGATATTGTCCAACTCTTAATTACCGATTCCGATATCAACCGATACTGATATATACAGTCGTGGAATTAACACATTATTATGCCTCATTTTGATGTGATGCCCCGCTGGATGCATTAAACAACTCAAGTTATGGGGAAAAAAGGCCAACATGGCACTGCCATATTTATTATTGAAGTAACAAAGTGTATATTGTAGCGTCCCGGTAGAGTTAGTGCTGCAAGGGTTTCTGGGTATTTGTTCTGTTGTATTTATGTTGTGTTACGGTGCGGATGTTCTCCCGAAATGTGTTTGTAATTCTTGTTTGGTGTGGGTTCACAGTGTGCCGCATATTTATAATAGTGTTAAAGTTGTTTATACGGCCACCCTCAGTGTGACCTGTATGGATGATGATCAAGTATGAATGCATTCACTTATGTGTGTTTAAAAGCCGCATATATTATGTGACTATGCCGGCACGCTGTTTGCATGGAGGAAAAGCGGACGTGACGACAGGTTGTAGAGGACGCTAAAGGCAGTGCCTTTAAGGCACGCCCCCCAATATTGTTGTCCGGGTGGAAATCGGGAGAAATTCAGGAGGATGGTTGCCCCAGGAGATTTTCGGTAGGGTCACTGAAATTCGGGAGTCTCCCTGGAAAATCGGGAGGGTTGGCAAGTATGGTTGTAATTCATCCCAGAGGTGTTCTATCGGGTTCAGGTCAGGACTCTGTGCAAGCCAGTCAAGTTCATCCACACCAGACTCTGTCATCCATATCTTTGTGGACCATGTCATGTTGGAAGAGGAAGGGGCCCGCTGCAAACTGTTCCCACAAGGTTGGGAGCATGGAATTGTCCAACACGTTTTGGTATGAAAGTTCCTTTCACTGAAATTAAGGGACCGAGACCAACCCCCCACCATAATTCTGATCATTTGGATGGGTGGCCAAATACTTTTGGCCAGTGGTGTCCAAACTTTTTCCACTGAGGGCCGCACACTGAAAAATCAAAGCAAGCGGGGGGCCATTTTGATATTTTTTATTTTAAAAACCAATACAATAAATGTATAAAAAAATATATTCAGGCCGCCACTCAGGCTTGATCCCGGTGAACCCAAAGAGTTTTGGTAAAAAAAATATAAAAAATGTGTTATTATTTAGTATTATTATTATTATTCAAAGTTTAAATCTCTAGCTCAACATTAGGTCTATCTGCCAAAAAAACGTTTTTAAACATTTAAGTTGTATGCCCTTTTTGTCAAAGAAAACTCAGGTTTTTTATGTTACGGTGCGGATGTTCTCCCGAAATGTGTTTGTCATTCTTGTTTGGTGTGGGTTCACAGTGTGGCGCATATTTGTAACACTGTTAAAGTTGTGTGTACGGTTCACCCTCAGTGTGACCTGTATGGCTGTTGACCAAGTATGCCTTGCATTCACTTGTGTGTGTGAAAAGCCGTAGACTTTATGTGACTGGGCCGGCATGCAAAGGCAGTGCCTTTAAGGTTTATTGGCGCTCTGTACTTCTCCCTACGTCCGTGTACACAGCGGCGTTTTGTCATGAATTTTACTTTTTGAAACCGATACTGATAATTTCCGATATTACATTTTAAAGCATTCATTTTTAAACATTTGCCGGTATTATCGGACATCTCTAGTTAAAATGATCATGCAATTGCAATCTTGCATTCAGACACTGCACTGCAATTAAAAACATATTTTTTAACCACCCAATGTTTGGTGCATGCAAAGACTACACTGAACACCCGGACGTCGAAAAGTTAACCATATATTAAGAACAAAATATGAAAATGTAATTTTGTTTATAGATTATACTGCAGTTTGTTGTTGTGTTCCTTAATTTGAGTGTATATAAATGAAGGTGTGTGTTGCTGAGCCCGACCTGGACATAATCTGGACTGGACCTGGTTTTAAGAACCATTTAACCCTTATGTGGTGTTCGGGTCTGTGGGACCCGTTTTCATTTTTTATTAAAAGAAAAATGATACAATTAGTTAATTTTTCAAACAGAGACTCACTGACTTTGGCTCATTTTCTGTGAAGAACATATATCAGAATACATATTTAATGACCACACACCATACACCCCCCCTACACATTTATATTGCATGTAAGATGTCCGGGTCCACTGGACCCGGGGCTAATAGATGTGTGGAAATTGATGTTAAAACTCTACTATGCAAAGCGAAAGCCATTTATCAACAACACCCAGAAACGCCGCAGGCTTCGCTGGGCCCGAGCTTATCTAAAATGGACTGATGCAAAGTGGAAAAGTGTTCTGTGGTCTGACGAGTCCACATTTCAAATAGTTTTTTGGAAACTGTGGACCAAAGAGGAAAAAGAACCTTTCGGATTGGCCACCTGCCTTGCCTCACATATGAACTTGAAGTGCCATCCCATTCCTAACCCATAGGGTTCAATATGATGTGGGTCCACCTTTTGCAGCTATTACAGCTTCAACTCTTCTGGGAAGGCTGTCCACAAGGTTGTGGCGTGTGTTTATAGGAATCTTCCACCGTTCTTCCAAAAGCGCATTGGTGAGGTCACACACTGAGGCCTGGCTCTCAGTCTCCGTTCTAATTCATCCCAAAAGAAGTTATATATTATATATATTCACCATATATATAATTATCAAAAAATAATAATACGGAAATGGAGTGTGAACTAGATCCAAAAGTGTGTATGGTGTAAAACTATGTGTGTAGCTTAGCTGTTGAGAGTTACCGTAAATGTTGAATAAGAGACGAGGAAGTCCAGGGGAGAGAGAAGTCGACAGGTCCGAGTCCAAAACGGGGGAAGTAAAGGATCGAGGGAAGCAGTCAGAGTCCAGAGGGAGATCCAGGGAAAAATGAGACGCACAGCTCACTTTCCAGGCGACAGAAGATACTGCTGGCACGATGCAAGAAAACTCACACTGAAAACACGGAGGAGCAAACACAGAGAGAGCAAGATTGCATCAAGCATCTGATGATCGCTTACTGTACGCCAACAGAAGATTATACTACGGCCCGGCATGGCAGTTTTCTCATGCCGGCTTATTGCGCGGATTGCAGATTGTCTGCAGGCGCGAGGAGGCACGCCCGCAGCAGAGATAGAGAGCGCCTGTGGGCGTGGCCTGCGGTGTGCTTGTCAGGACGCAAAGATGAGGGCGCATTGGAATGCGCCCTCATCTGATGTTGGTGGAGAAGGTCTGGCTCTCAGTCTCCGATCTAACTCATCCCCAAAGGTGTTCCATCGGGTTCAGGTCAAGACTCTGTGCAGGCCAGTCAAGTTCATCCACACCGGACTCTGTCATCCATGTCTTTATGGACCTTGCTTTATGCACTGGTGCACAGTCATGTTGGAAGAGGAAGGGGCCCGCTCCAAACTGGGAACATGGAATTGTCCAACATGTTTTGGTATCCTGGAGCATTCAAAGTTCCTTTCGCTGGAACTAAGGGGCCAAGCCCAACTCCTGAAAAACAACCCCACGCCTTAATTCCTCCTCCACAAAATTTCACACTCGGAAATGTTCCGTTCTCCTGGCAACCTCCAAACCCAGCTCTGTAGCAACTGACTGTGCAGAAAGTCTTTGCAGTTTACGTGGCTTACCACTTGGTGGCTGAGTTGCTGTTGTTCCCAAACTTTTCCATTTTCTCATAATACAGCCGACAGTTGACTATGGAATATTTAGGAGCGAGGAAATTTCCCGACTGGATTTGTTGCACAGGTGGCATCCTATGACAGTTCCACGCTGGAAATCACTGAGAGCGGCCCATTCTTTCACAAATGTTTGTAGAAACAGTCTCCATGCCTAAGTGCTTGATGTTATACACCTGTGGCCGGGCCAAGTGATTAGGACACCTGATTCTCATCATTTGGATGGGTGGCCAAATACTTTTGGCAATATAGTGTATGTTAGAAAGCAGTTACCCTTTAATACAGAGAATATACTGTAAGTTTAGTCATCAGTTACTATGGTGGTTGTATCTGTAAAACTTGCTCATTGAACATATAACAAACACGCTCATCCTCACCGTTTTTACTCCCTCACCAAATTCAGTGGAGATTTTGGAGATGACAGTCTGACCTATCTTTGCCCGAGGTGGGATTCTTTCTTTGCGGTGAGACTATTAATCAACATATTGATTAGGGGTCATTATCATTCCGCTGTATTTAACTCAGCAGGTGGAGTCTGCCGTGTGTGTTTGTGTGTGCATCCATGCATGCATGTGTGCGCCTCCATACGTGCGTGTGTGTATGTGTGTGTGTGTGTGTGTCTTTGTCTCGGCTGTCACCCTGAAGGTTATCTCCGTGGTGGCAGCATTGTCAGGTGACAGCCGTATCCCATGATGCCAAGCGATACGTCAAAAAGTCCTTCCAAACGGGGGGGGGATCCCTTGATGACTTGTAACAGACACACACACTCACACAAAACACACAACGAATATACGTGTGTGTGTGTGTGTGTGTGTGTGTGTGTGTGTGTGTGTGTGTGTGTGTGTGTGTGTGTGTGTGTGTGTGTGTGTGTGTGTGTGTGTGTGTGTGTGTGTTGCAGACGAGGGGCTGCTCAGACTTTGATAAGCTATCACATGTCCCGGGCTACGGTCTCTAACGGCACATCTGTCCAAAACCAGCGCCTGACAACCGAATCAAGCGCACCCAAAACCATGGCAACCAAAAACCAAACAAATACAGGCAACATATAGATACAGATAAAATGTTTTTGTGTGACTGTTTTCCTAAATAAAGAACATGTCCTGATGTGAACCTGTAAGAGTTATGCTTGTGGTCCATTTGACCAATGTTCACACTACAGATCAAGGACTTTCACAAGTGGCTTAGAAGCTACAGTATACCATCCATCCATCCATCCATCCATCCATCTTCTTCCGCTTATCCGAGGTCAGGTCGCTGGGGCAGCAGCCTAAGCAGGGAAGCCCAGACTTCCCTATCCCCAGCCACTTCGTCCAGCTCCTCCCGGGGGATCCCGAGGCGTTCCCAGGTCAGCCGGGAGACATAGTCTTCCCGACATGTCCTGGGTCTTCCCCGTGGCCTCCTTCCGGTCGGACGTACCCTGAACACCTCCCTAGGGAGGCGTTCGGGTGGCATCCTGACCAGATGGCCGAACCACCTCATCTGGCTCCTCTCCATGTGGAGGAGCAGCGGCTTTACTTTGAGTTCCTCGCGGATGACAGAGCTTCTCACCCTATCTCTAAGGGAGAGCCCCGCCACCCGGTGGAGGAAACTCATCTCGGCCGCTTGTACCCGCGATCTTGTCCTTTCGGTCATAACCCAAAGCTCATGACCATAGGTGAGGATGGGAACGTAGATCGACCGGTAAATTGAGAGCTTTGCCTTCCGGCTCAGCTCCTTCTTCACCGCAACGGATCGATACAGCGTCCGCATCACTGAAGACGCCGCACCGATCTCACGATCCACTCTTCCCTCACTCGTAAACAAGTCTCCGAGGTACTTGAACTCCTCCACTTGGGGCAGGGTCTCCTCCCCAACGCGGAGATGGCACTCCACCCTTTTACGGGCGATAACTCGGACTTGGAGGTGCTGATTCTCACCCCAGTCGCTTCACACTGGGCGGCGAACCGATCCAGTGAGAGCTGAAGATCCTGGCCAGGCGAAGCCATCAGGACCACATCATCTGCAAAAAGCAGAGACCTAATCCTGCAGCCACCAAACCGTATCCGCTCAAAGCCCTGACTGCGCCTAGAAATTCTGTTATGAACAGAATGGGTGACAAAGGGCAGTCTTGGCGAAGTCCAACCCTCACTGGAAACGGGTCCGACTTACTGCCGGAAATGCGGACCAAGCTCTGACACTGATCATACAGGGTGTGGACCACCACAATTAGACAGTCCGATACCCCGTACTCTCTGAGCACTCCCCACAGGACTTCCCTAGGGACACGGTCGAATGCCTTCTCCAAGTCCACAAAGCACATGTAGACTGGTTGGGCAAACTCCCATGCACCCTCAAGGACCCTGCCGAGAGACCATTTGTTTTCAAAACGGTTACAAAAAAGTGTGACCCCAAAAATCTACTGTGGGACCCCATTTGTATGACTTGTTGGGGTCCCTGGCACCCCATTTTGAAGATTCCTAGCACCAACACTGTATTAAATAAAGTTATCATGTTAAAATAAGCCTGTTTGAAACGTTTCTACCCAATTGCATTGCAATGCTGCTTACAGTATTGTATCAGTTTATTTCCTAACTGCTGTTTTTTATCTTGCGATTATAAACCTACAAAATATTCTGCAGTTTATGAAACAAAATCAAGGCTACACAGGATGCTTGCTCCTTACAATTTGAGGCTCAGAAACTGTGTCACTGTCCTTACCCAGGAATATATTGGGATAGGATAGGACTTTATTGTCATTGCACAAGTACAACGAAACGATGTTTTCAGCACAAACCCGTTCAAGATTAAACAAACAGTGTACAGGGTTACAGAAAAGGAACGCTGATGGGTCGCCAAAGGCGCCCCGTAAAAGATGAGAAAAAAAGGTAAAACGCTGGGGAAGAAGATGAGTAAAAAAATGCAATCTAGACTGGGCTCCTAAGGGGGCCTAGTCTGGAGTGGGAAAAAACCTCCATGCCATGCACACATAAACACGTTACATTTAATCACGACGACTCGCAACAGAGGGGCGGGGAGTTGGGACCCTGGAGGTCGACTGCTGCTATGAAGCGCTGCCAGACATCAATCACCCTGAAGGGAAACAAGCGGTGGTGAAGGCGTGGGGTGGGAAAGAGGGGGAGGGGGGGGGGTGTATGTGCCCATTGTCTTGGGTGTGATGATGTAATGTTCATAGACCTATGAACATTATTACATCATCACACCCACACACACCTCCCCTCCCCCACCCCACGCCTTCACCACCACTTGTTTCCCCTCGGGGTGATGGACGGCTGGCAGCGCTTCATAGCAGCAGTCGACCTCCAGGGGCCCAACTCCCCTTCCCTCTGTTGCGAGTCGTCGTGATTAAATGTAATGTGTTCGTGTGTGCATGGCATGGAGGTTTTTTCCCACTCCAGACTAGGCCCCCTTAACGCCACAAAGGAGGAGGTAATGTCTTCAATGTTGTGTTATCATTTTTTTATTGATCTATTTCGCTGGTATGGAGAGTTTTGTCGACAGTTTATTATATATCAATCTTTTTAGTTGTGAGGTATTCTTACAAAAGTTATATTTTGATGAGAGCCTACACATGAAATAAAATAACTAGAACAATAAACAACAATCTAACTGAGAATGAATCAGTGAAACAAAACTTACCGTGTGTGTCAGCTGTTGATTGACGGGTGTGCGGTCCAGTATGTCAACACCTGGTGGTTTGTTAGTGGATGTTGGGTCACTCTGCTCCTGATCAAAAAACAAAAAACAGTCAATTAATATTTTGTTTTACTGTATAATATGTAATGTTTAAGTAGCCTCGAATTATTTTTTTTAACCATTAATTCAATTATTCAATCTTCCCTAGAGGATTGATATAGGCGGATAAACAAGAAGAGTCTACAAGAGTCAAAAAAACGGTCCCTGAAGAATTTTGCGATTGTTGTGGCCTAAAATGAAATCACATGGACAAAGACAAGACCTTCTGGAGGAAAGTTCCGTGGTGAGATCAAACAAAAATTGCGCAGTTAGGCCACAATACCCAGCAAAAGGTGAGGCCTTAAATCCCAGGAACACCATTCCTACTGTTAAACATGGTGGTGGTAGTATTATGCTTAGGGCCTGTTTTGCTGCCAATGGAACTGGTGCTTTAGAGAGAGTAAATGGGACAATGAAACCTCCAAATTCTTCAGCACAAGCTAAAATCATCAGCCCGGAGGTTGGGTCTTGGGCGCAGTTGGGTGTTCCAACAGGACAATGACCCCCAAACACACGTCAAAAGTGGTAAAGGAATGGCTAAATCAGGCTGGAATTAAGGTTTTAGAATGGCCTTCCCAAAGTCCTGACTTAAACGTGTGGACAATGCTGAAGAAACAAGTCCATGTCAGAAAACCAACACATTTAGCTGAACTGCACCAATTTTGTCAAGAGGAGTGGTCAACAATTCCAGCAGAAGCTTGTGGATGGCTACCAAAAGTGCCTTATTGCGGTGAAACTTGCCAAGGGACATGTAAGCAAATATTAACATTGCTGTATGTATACTTTTGACCCAGCACATTTGCTCACATTTTCAGTAGACCCATAATAAATTCATAAAAGAAGCAAACTTCATGAATGTCAAAGTGGAGGCACGTAAATAAGACCGCTCAAAAAACAATGATTCCTTTCTAATTTCAAAATTGCACTTTTGAGACTTTGGAAGTACGTTTAAACTGGCCCAAGTTTTTTTATATGGTGAAGAGAAAAATGTGTATTTTGTAACAGATTTGAGACATTTTTTTTTATATTTAATTGTAGATGGAATGGAACTGAATGGAATTGGGATTAATTGATTTAGAACCCTATGAATGGGAATCAAAAATCGATTAGGACAAATTGACCATGATACCCAGCCCTAAAGCAGAACGTTCACTTTAACTGTTTTTTTTGTGTTCCACAGTGTTGTTACCCAATGTAGGAAAAACATCATTTTATGAGCATACCAATAACACATCCACATCCACTGTGGGAGATCTCCAGTGAGTTCATCCGCCAATGCTAGTGTAAAATATTTTGAGGTATAAAAACTGTTCAGGGTCCATATCAGAGGGGTCAGTATGGTGTATAAATGAAGAACTAGTGAAAAAAGGAGAGAAGTGCAACTGATAAAACAAAAAAAAGTCATAAAATTAGCAGAAACCATCAAAGTTATCTCAATTTGAAAAATCCCTCCTTTTTGGGACCACCCTACTTTAGATAGATTTCACCACCAGGTGTGCAAATGAGACATTCTATTAGATGCGATGGTTTTCTGTATTGGGACCATGATTTATGTCATCACTTGTTCACACCTCCTCATATGGAAGCTACTTTTCCTTGTTGATGTCTCAAGAATGGTAGAAATACAAGAACACACACACACACACACTCATATTATTGTACTTCTTGAGACCCCCGAAAAATGCCCACCTTTTTAGAACCACCCTTTCAGGATATATAAAGATTTGTATTTACAACATTAATAAAATATACATACTATGCAAATACAAAAAAAGGTAAGTTTTTAGCTTTTTTTTTAGTTTTTTGTTTGTAATTGTTTTTTAATCTTCATTATTTACTTGTAGTTATTACAGTATGTCTATATACATATTTATTTATTTTTTTTAATTAATTTTGGACAAAGGGGGCGCATTTCAATTTCTTACACACACTTGTTATTGCATATGTTGACCATAGGGGGAGCACTTTTAAAAGCGACACACAGTCAATTTGAAAAATCCCTCCTTTTTGGGACCACCCTCATTTTGATAGATTTCACCACCAGGGGTGCAAATGAGACATTCTCTATTAGATGCAATGGTTTTCCGTATGGGGACCATGATTTATGTCATCACTTTTTCACACCTCCTCATATGGAAGCTACTTTTACTTGTTGGTGTCTCAAAAAGGGTAGAAATACATGAAAACACACACACATGCACACACACACACACACACACACACACACACACACACACACACACACACACACACACACACACACACACATTTTTTATTTGTTACCTTCTTGAGACCCCCAAAAATGCCTACCTCTTTAGGACCACCCTTTCTAGATATATAAAGATTTGTATTTACAACATTAATAATATATACATACTATGCAAATACAAAAAAGGCAAGCTTTTAGTAATTTTTTTTTTTTTTGAGTTTTTTGTTTGTAATAATCTTCATTATTTACTTCAAGTTTTTACAATGTCTCTATAAACATATTTATTTATTCATGCAAATGAGACATTCTCTATTAGATGCAATGCTTTTTTCCGTATTAGGACCATGATTTATGTCATCACTTGTTCACACCTCCTTATATGGACGCTACTTTTCCTTGTTGGTGTCTCAAAAAGGGTAGAAATACATGAAAACACACACACACACACACACACACACACACACACACACACACGCACACACACACACACACACACACACATTCTTGTATTTGTTACCTTCTTGAGACCCCCAAAAATGCCTACCTCTTTAGGACCACCCTTTCTAGATATATAAAGATTTGTATTTACAACATTTATAATATATACATACTATGCAAATACAAAAAAGGAAACTTTTAGTAATTTTTATTTTTTTTTAGTTTTTTGTTTGTAATAATCTTCATTATTTACTTCAAGTTTTTACAATGTCTCTATAAACATATTTATTTATTTATGCAAATGAGACATTCTCTATTAGATGCAATGCTTTTTTCCGTATTAGGACCATGATTTATGTCATCACTTGTTCACACCTCCTCATATGGAAGCTACTTTTACTTGTTGGTGTCTCAAAAAGGGTAGAAATACATGAAAACACACACACACACACACACACACACACACACACACACACACACACACACACACACACACACACACACACACACACACCCATTCTTGTATTTGTTACCTTCTTGAGACCCCCAAAAATGCCTACCTCTTTAAGAGCACCCTTTCTAGATATATAAAGATTTGTATTTACAACATTAATAATATATACATACTATGCAAATACAAAAAAGGCAACTTTTAGTAATTTTTATTTTTTTTGAGTTTTTTGTTTGTAATAATCTTCATTATTTACTTCAAGTTTTTACAATGTCTCTATAAACATATTTATTTATTTATGCAAATGAGACATTCTCTATTAGATGCAATGCTTTTTTCCGTATTAGGACCATGATTTATGTCATCACTTGTTCACACCTCCTCATATGGACGCTACTTTTCCTTGTTGATGTCTCAAAAAGGGTAGAAATACATGAAAACACACACACACACACACACACACACGCACATACACACACACACACACACACACACACACACACACACACACACACACACACACACACACACACACACTCACACACATTATTGTGTCTGTTATCTTCTTGAGACCCCCAAAAATGCCTACCTCTTTAGGACCACCCTTTCTAGATATATAAAGATTTGTATTTACAACATTAATAATATATACATACTATGCAAATACAAAAAAGGCAAGCTTTTAGTAATTTTTATTTTTTTTTGAGTTTTTTGTTTGTAATAATCTTCATTATTTACTTCAAGTTTTTACAGTATGTCTCTATAAACATATTTATTTATTCATGCAAATGAGACATTCCCTATTAGATGCAATGGTTTTCCGTATTGGGACCATGATTTATGTCATCACTTGTTCACACCTCATATGGAAGCTACTTTTCCTTGTTGATGTCTCATTAAGGGTGGAAATACAAGAACACACACACAACATTTACAACATTAATAATATATACATACTATGCAAATATAATTAATTTAAGTGTTTTTTTTTTAGGTTTTTTTTGTAATTGTTTTTTAATCTTCATTATTTACTTCAAGTTATTACAGTATGTCTCTACATACATATTTAATTTATTTTTTTTAATTAATTTTAGCCAAAGGAGGTTAATTTCAATTTCCTACACGTATTTGTTATTACATATGTTGACCAGAGGGGCAGCACTTCAAATTTTTACACACACTTGTTATTTCATATGTTGACCAGAGGGGGAGCACTTTTAAAACCGACACACAGTCAATTTGAAAATTCCCCCTTTTTGGGACCACCCTCATTTTGATAGATTTCACCACCAGGGGGTGCAAATGAGACATTCTCTATTAGATGCAATGGTTTTCCGTATTGGGACCATGATTTATGTCATCACTTGTTCACACCTCCTCATATGGAAGCTACTTTTCCTTGTTGATGTCTCAAGAAGGGTAGAAATACAAGGAAACAAACATACACACATGCTTGTATTTGTTACCTTCTTGAGACCCCGAAAAATGCCTACCTCTTTAGGACCACCATTTCTAGATATATAAAGATTTGTATTTACAACATTAATAATAAATACATACTACGCAAATACAAAAAAGGTAAGCTTTTAGTATTTTTTTCATTTTTTTTTTTAGTTTTTTGTTTGTAATTGTTTTTTAATCTTGTTTTTAATCTTCATTATTTACTTCAAGTTATTACAGTGTGTCTCTATATACATATTTATTTATTAATTAATTTTAGCCAAAACGGGGTGCATATCAATTTATTACACACACTTGTTATTTCATATGTTGACCAGAGGGGGAGCACTTTTAAAAGCGACACACAGTCAATTTGAAAAATCCCTCCTTTTTGGGACCACCCTCATTTTGATAGATTTCACCACCAGGGGTGCAAATTCGATCTCTATTAGATCCGTCAGTCTACCCCAGGGCAGCTGTGGCTACGAAAGTAGCTTACCACCACCAGGTGTGAATGAATGATGGGTTTTTAACATGTAAAGCGACTTTGGGTACTTAGAAAAGCGCTATATAAATCCCAGGTATTATTATTATTATTATTAGATACAATGGTTTGGGTGCTGGACCCTATCTCAGTTGCATTCGGGCGGAAGACATTGTATGCTAATATAAAAAAAGGTAAGCTTTTTTTGAATTTTTTGTTTGTAATTGGTGTTTAATCTTCATTATTATACATATATTGCTGCCTTTGCACCTGTCAATGTTTACCTTTGTATGCACATTAAATCAACAAAAAAATCCTGACTTTGGAGCAATGTTCACAGACTCTAGTATTTGGCCCTCTATTAGATGCAATGGTTTTCCGTATTGGGACCATGATTTATGTCATCACTTGTTCACCGGTCCTCACATGGATGGCACTTTTCCTTGTTGATGTCTCGAGAAGGGTAGAAATACAAGGAAACACACACACACACACACACACACACACACACACACACACACACACACACACACACACACACACACACACACACACACACACACACCGTCAACATGCCATGTTCAATTACAGAGTTACAGCATCTTGGAAATGAGACATGACACAGAAAGCATGCGAGTACAGCAAGAACTGTGTTTTCCTTCACTTTTATGCTCTCTCTCGCTCCCTCTGCCATACACACACACACACACACACACACACACACACACACACACACACACACACACACACACACACACACACACACACACACACACAGAGTTGTAATGTCACCGCTTCCATTACCCGTCCTGTCAGAGCGTCTCCCTGGCGATGGCATGTCGATTTTGTGTTGTTGCTATTTTGAAGGACACTGACATCCTCATGCTTCCACGCTGCCAGCTCTGATTGGTCGAGCTGTTTAAAACTCTAAAATGTGTGTGGGTCATTATTTCTTCAACACTTCAATTCAGTATTAAAATGACACCAAGAGAGAGGTTTTGTCAGACAGATATCACATCTACTTCAAACATCCGACTTTCATCTGGATGAACGACCGTACAATTTAGATCTACATCAAAAGTAAATATTGCCCATAAATAATGTTGATAGAATGTGTCCAACACATTATGGACTGGACTCTCACTATTATGTTAGATCCACTATGGACTGGACTCTCACTATTATGTTAGATCCACTATGGACTGGACTCTCACTATTATGTTAGATCCACTATGGACTGGACTCTCACTATTATGTTAGATCCACTATGGACTGGACTCTCACTATTATGTTGAATCCACTATGGACTTCACTATTATGTTAGATCCATTATGGACTGGACTCTCACACTATTATGTTAGATCCAGTATGGACTGGACTCTCACTATTATGTTAGATCCACTATGGACTGGACTCTCACACTATTATGTTAGATCCACTATGGACTGGACTCTCACTATTATGTTAGATCCACTATGGACTGGACTCTCACTATTATGTTAGATCCACTATGGACTGGACTCACACTATTATGTTAGATCCACTTTTGACTGGACTCTCACACTATTATGTTAGATCCACTATGGACTGGACTCTCACTATTATGTTAGATCCACTATGGACTGGACTCTCACTATTATGTTACATCCACAATGGACTGGACTCTCACTATTATGTTAGATCCACTATGGAGTGGAGTCTCACTATTATGTTAGATCCACTATGGACTGGACTCTCACACTATTATGTTAGATCCACTATGGACTGGACTCTCACTATTATGTTAGATCCACTATGGACTGGACTCTCACTATTATGTTAGATCCACTATGGACTGGACTCACACTATTATGTTAGATCCACTTTTGACTGGACTCTCACACTATTATGTTAGATCCACTATGGACTGGACTCTCACTATTATGTTAGATCCACTATGGACTGGACTCTCACTATTATGTTACATCCACAATGGACTGGACTCTCACTATTATGTTAGATCCACTATGGAGTGGAGTCTCACTATTATGTTAGATCCACTATGGACTGGACTCTCACTATTATGTTAGATCCACTATGGACTGGACTCTCACTATTATGTTACATCCACAATGGACTGGACTCTCACTATTATGTTAGATCCACTATGGACTGGACTCTCACTATTATGTTAGATCCACTATGGACTGGACTCTCACTATTATGTTAGATCCACTATGGACTGGACTCTCACTATTATGTTAGATCCACTATGGACTGGACTCTCACTATTATGTTAGATCCACTATGGACTGGACTCTCACTATTATGTTAGATCCACTATGGACTGGACTTTCACAATATTATGTCAGACCCACTATGGACTGGACTCTCACACTATTATGTTGGATCCACTATGGACTGGACTCTCACTATTATGTTAGATCCACTATGGACTGGACTCTCACACTATTACGTTAGATCCACTATGGACTGGACCATTGCATCCGGTCTCCCTTAGAGGGGGGTGGGGGAGGGGGTCACCCACATATGCGGTCCTCTCCAAGGTTTCTCATAGTCATTCACATTGACATACCACTGGGTTGTGAGTTTTTCCTTGCCCTGATGTGGACTCTGAGCCCAGGATGTCGTTGTGGCTTGTGCAGCCCTTTGAGACACTTGTGATTTAGGGCTTTATAGATAAACATTGATTGATTGATTGATTGATTGATTGATTGATTTCACAACATACAAGTATATATCTGCGGTTCATGGTCCAGTGCGGCTAATATATGAACCAAAAAAATATTTTCTTCTAAAATCTAGTGGGTGCGACTTATAGTCCGGAAAATACGGTCATTTTTTACAGTTGTATCTTTTCAGAACAATATTTTTTTCCCCTGTTTTCATCAAGACATCCGTCAATCGATATTAAGCATAATTTAGTCCCATAATGTTTATGTTTCTGATGGAGCTTCTTAGGGAAAATTAATTGCCCACCCCTCAGTTAGATCATGATAATAATAATTGTCATGATACGCAATTATTTATGGTGTCTTTGGCCCGCTCTCACGGTCATGTCCATCTCTCCATCTCTCGGTCTCTAGCGGCAGACGGGATTGTATTACATTGTCAGTGGTAATTTACCTCTCATCTGTCTTCACTAATTATTTTCACATTCATCAGACTGGGCTCTTTAGCGTTAAAATGACATCAACTGCTATTAGGCCCTAAGGTGTGCGTATGCCTTCGTGAGACATGAGGGACGAGTCTTCGCCTCTAATTAGACCAAGCTGTGTGATTAATTATACAGGCCACTTTGTCTGAGGATGAAGATGTTGATCAGTGGAAAAATAAATAGAGGTGACTGAGTGGAGAAAATGTGGAGCGATACAATGAGAGCCAAACACTTGAAGATGCTTGGTCAACGGGAAAAACACATCCAACTGTGCTCCTATGCTGAAGTTGAACTGAAATCCTGGAAAAATTTGTTTAGAATTGTTGAAGTAGAGCACACAATTCCCAAACAGGCAGACTATTTTGAAGTTGGAACAGTTTAAATCGGGTAAAAAATGTGGCTACTTTGAAAAATGGCCCAAAGATTTCAATGGGAATTTCCAAACAATTTGGGTTTTTCGGGAAAAAGTGGGAATTTTTGGGGGGAATTGGTAAAAAACTTGAATGGCCTGAATGAGTTGAAATAGTTGGTGTTGGAATTTTTCAAAATCGGTCAAGAAATGTTTAAGTAGTAACGTGTTGAATTGAAAAATAGAATTCCTGGAGTTTTGGGAAAACTGGGAATTTTTCCAGTTCAAAAAACATCGTTTTTTTTGTCCTCATTAAGAGGAATGTTTGGACGGTGGGACGGTTGAAATGGGTTGAAAAATGTGGAAGGAGTAGTCGCCAGAAAAGAGGGCGGAAATAGGGCTTTGGAAAAGCAGGAATTCTGGAAAATCCTGGAATTTTTTTTTGAACTTGGAAAAAAGGAAGTTTGAATTTCCAGAATTATGGAATATGTTGAAGGATGAATAGCTTGAATAGGTTGAAAAATGTAAAGATGGTGGAAGTTTGAAAAATGGACTGTTCGTTTTGAAATGGAAAAATGCCCCAGAAAACCTGGAATTCTGGGAAATTTGGGAATTTGTCAAGGGAAAGCCCGCGATTCCCGAATAGGCTGAACAGTTTGAAGTTGGAACGGTTTGAATCGGGTGAAAAATGTGGAAGGAGTAGTCGCCAGAAAAAAGGGCGGAAATAGGGCTTTGGAAAAGTAGGAATTCTGGAAAATCTTGGAATTTTTTTGGAACTTGGAAAAAAGGAAGTTTGAATTTCCAGAATTATGGAATATGTTGAAGGATGAATGGCTTGAATAGGTTGAAAAATGTAAAAATGGTGGAAGTTTGAAAAATGGCCAATTCATTTTGAAATGGAAAAATGCCCCGGGAAACCTGGAATTCTGGGAAATCTGGGAAATTTTGGAATTTGTCAAGGGAAAGCTCGCGATTCCCGAATAGGCTGAACAGTTTTAAGTTGGAACGGTTTGAATCGGGTGAAAAATGTGGAGAGATACAATGAGAGCCTAACACTTGAAGATGCTTGGTCAACGGGGAAAACACATCCAACTGTGCTCCTATGCTGAAGTTGAACTGAAATCCTGGAAAAATTGTTTAGAATTGTTGAAGTAGAGCACACAATTCCCAAACAGGCAGACTATTTTGAAATTGGAACAGTTTAAATCGGGTAAAAAATGTGGGTATTGGGGAACTTTGAAAAATGGCCCAAAGATTTCAATGGGAATTTCCAAACAATTTGGGTTTTTCGGGAAAAAGTGGGAATTTTGGGGGGGAATTGGTAAAAAAAACTTGAATGGCCTGAATGAGTTGAAATAGTTGGTGTTGGAATTTTTCAAAATCGGTCAAGAAATGTTGAAGTAGTAACGTGTTGAATTGAAAAATAGAATTCCTGGAGTTTTGGGAAAACTGGGAATTTTTCCAGTTCAAAAAACATCGTTTTTTTGTCCTCATTAAGAGGAATGTTTGGACGGTGGGACGGTTGAAATGGGTTGAAAAATGTGGAAGGAGTAGTCGCCAGAAAAAAGGGCGGAAATAGGGCTTTGGAAAAGTAGGAATTCTGGAAAATCCTGGAATTTTTTTGGAACTTGGAAAAAAGGAAGTTTGAATTTCCAGAATTATGGAATATGTTGAAGGATGAATGGCTTGAATAGGTTGAAAAATGTAAAAATGGTGGAAGTTTGAAAAATGGCCAATTCATTTTAAAATGGAAAAATGCCCCGGGAAACCTGGAATTCTGGGAAATCTGGGAAATTTTGGAATTTGTCAAGGGAAAGCTCGCGATTCCCGAATAGGCTGAACAGTTTTAAGTTGGAACGGTTTGAATCGGGTGAAAAATGTGGAGAGATACAATGAGAGCCTAACACTTGAAGATGCTTGGTCAACGGGAAAAACACATCCAACTGTGCTCCTATGCTGAAGTTGAACTGAAATCCTGGAAAAATTTGTTTAGAATTGTTGAAGTAGAGCACACAATTCCCAAACAGGCAGACTATTTTGAAGTTGGAACAGTTTAAATCGGGTAAAAAATGTGGGTATTGGGGAACTTTGAAAAATGGCCCAAAGATTTCAATGGGAATTTCCAAACAATTTGGGTTTTTCGGGAAAAAGTGGGAATTTTTGGGGGGGAATTGGTAAAAAACTTGAATGGCCTGAATAAGTTGAAATAGTTGGTGTTGGAATTTTTCAAAATCGGTCAAGAAATGTTGAAATAGTAACGTGTTGAATTGAAAAATAGAATTCCTGGAGTTTTGGGAAAACTGGGAATTTTTCCAGTTCAAAAAACATCGTTTTTTTTGTCCTCATTAAGAGGAATGTTTGGACGGTGGGACGGTTGAAATGGGTTGAAAAATGTGGAAGGAGTAGTCGCCAGAAAAGACGGCGGAAATAGGGCTTTGGAAAAGCAGGAATTCTGGAAAATCCTGGAATTTTTTTTGAACTTGGAAAAAAGGAAGTTTGAATTTCCAGAATTATGGAATATGTTGAAGGATGAATAGCTTGAATAGGTTGAAAAATGTAAAAATGGTGGAAGTTTGAAAAATGGCCTGTTCATTTTGAAATGGAAAAATGCCCCAGAAAACCTGGAATTCTGGGAAATTTGGGAATTTGTCAAGGGAAAGCCCGCGATTCCCGAATAGGCTGAACAGTTTGAAGTTGGAACGGGTGAAAAATGTGGAAGGAGTAGTCGCCAGAAAAAAGGGCGGAAATAGGGCTTTGGAAAAGTAGGAATTCTGGAAAATCCAGGAATTTTTTTGGAACTTGGAAAAAAGGAAGTTTGAATTTCCAGAATTATGGAATATGTTGAAGGATGAATGGCTTGAATAGGTTGAAAAATGTAAAAATGGTGGAAGTTTGAAAAATGGCCAATTCATTTTGAAATGGAAAAATGCCCCGGGAAACCTGGAATTCTGGGAAATCTGGGAAATTTTGGAATTTGTCAAGGGAAAGCTCGCGATTCCCGAATAGGCTGAACAGTTTTAAGTTGGAACGGTTTGAATCGGGTGAAAAATGTGGAGAGATACAATGAGAGCCAAACACTTGAAGATGCTTGGTCAACGGGAAAAACACATCCAACTGTGCTCCTATGCTGAAGTCGGACTGAAATCCTGGAATTTTTGTTTTATAATTGCTGTAGTAGAGCACACAATTCATAAACAGACAGAATATTTTGAAGTTGGAACAGTTTGAATCAGATTAAAAATGTGGGAATTGGGGAACTTTGAAAAACGGGCCATAGATTTAAATGGGAATTTCCAAACAATTTGGGTTTTTCGGAAAAAAGCGGGAATTTGTTTTGGAAATTGGTAAAAAACTTGAATGGCCTGAATGACTTGAAATAGTTGGTGTTAGAATTTTTCAAAAATGTTAAAGTAGTAACGTGTTGAATTGAGAAATGGAATTCCTGGAGTTTGGGGAAAACTGGGAATTGTTCCTGTTCCAAAAACAACTTTGTTTTTTTGTCCTGATTAAGAGAAATGTTTGGACGGTGGAACGGTTGAAATGGGTTGAAAAATGTGGAAGGAGTAGTCGCCAGAAAAAAGGGCGGAAATAGGGCATTGGAAAAGCATGAATTCTGGAAAATCCTGGAATTTTTTGGAGCTTAGAAAAAAGGAAGTTTGAAATTCCAGAATGGTGGAATATGTTGAAGGAGGAATGGTTTGATTAGGTGGAAAAATGTGTAAATGGTGGAAGTTTGAAAAATGGCCAATTCATTTTGAATGGGAAAAATGCCCCAGAAAACCTGGAATTATGGGAAATTTGGGAATTTGGGAATTTTTTAAGGGAAAGCCCGCGATTCCCGAATAGGCTGAACAGTTTGAAGTTGGAACGGTTTGAATCGGGTGAAAAATGTGGAAGGAGTGGTCGCCAGAATAAAGGGCGGAAATAGGGCTTTGGAAAAGCAGGAATTCTGGAAAATCCTGGAATTTTTTTTCCATATTGGAAAAAAGGACCTTTGAATTTCCAGAATGTTGGAATATGTTGAAGGTGGAATGGTTTGAATAGGTTGAAAAATGTGAAAATGATGCAAGTTTGAAAAATGGCCAATTCATTTTGAATGGGAAAAATGCCCCAGAAAACCTGGAATTCTGGAAAATCTGGGAATTATTGGAATGTTTCAAGGGAAAGATCGCAATTCCCGAATAGGATGAACAGTTTGAAGTTGGAACGGTTTGATTCGGGTGAAAAATGTGGAAGGAGTAGTCGCCAGAATAAAGGGCGGAAATAGGGCTTTGGAAAAGCAGGAATTCTGGAAAATCCTGGAATTTTTTTTCAACTTGGAAAAAAAGGAAGTTTGAATTTCCAGAATTGTGGAATATGGTGAATGAGGAATGGTTTGAATAGGTTTAAAAATGTGGAAATGGTTGAAGTTTGAAAAATGGCCAATTCATTTTGAATGGGAAAAATGCCCCGGGAAACCTGGAATTCTGGAAAATTTGGGAATTTTTCAAGGGAAAGCCCGCGATTCCCGAATAGGCTGAACAGTTTGAAGTTGGAACGGTTTGAATCGGGTCAAAAATGTGGAGAGATACAACGAGAGCCAAACACTTGAAGATGCTTGGTCAAAGGCAAAAAACACATCCAACTGTGCTCCTATGCTGAAGTTGAACTGAAATCCTGGAATTTTTTTTAGAATTGTTGAAGTAGAGCACCCAATTCCAAAACAGGCAGAATATTTTGAAGTTGGAACAGTTCGAATCAGATGTAAAATGTGGGAATTGGGGAACTTTAAAAAATGGCCCATTCATTTCAATGGGAATTTCCAAACAATTTGGGACTTTAGGGAAAAAGCGGGAATTTTTTTGGGAAATTGGTAAAAAACTTGAATGGCCTGAATGAGTTGAAATAGTTGGTGTTGGAATTTTTCAAAATTGGTCAAGAAATATTGAAGTAGTAACATGTTGAATTGAGAAATGGAATTACGGAATTCCTGGAGTTTTGGGAAAACTGGGAATTTTTCCTGTTCCAAAAACAACTTCGTTTTTTTGTCCTGATTAAGAGGAATGTTTGGACGGTGGAACGGTTGAAATGGGTAGAAAAATGTGGAAGGAGTAGTCGCCAGAAAAAAGGGCGGAAATAGGGCTTTGGAAAAGCAGGAATTCTGGAAAATCCTGGAATTTTTTGGAGCTTAGAAAAAAAGAAGTTTGAATTTCCAGAATGGTGGAATATGTTGAAGGAGGAATGGTTTGAATAGGTGGAAAAATGTGGAAATGGTGGAAGTTTGAAAAATGGCCAATTTATTTTGAATGGGAAAAATGCCACGGAAAACCTGAAATTATGGGAAATGTGGGAATTTTTGGAATTTGTTGAGGAAAAGACCGCGATTCCCGAATAGGCTGAACAATTTGAAGTTGGAAAGCTTTGAATCGGGTGAAAAATGTGGAAGGAGTAGTTGCCAGAAAAAAGGGCGGAAATAGGGCTTTGGAAAAGCAGGAATTCTGGAAAATCCTGGAATTTTTTTTGAACTTTGAAAAAAGGAAGTTTGAATTTCCAGAATTATGGAATATGTTGAAAGATGAATGGCTTGAATAGGTGGAAAAATGTAAAAATGGTGGAAGTTTGAAAAATGGCCAATTCATTTTGAAAATGGAAAAATGCCCCGGAAAACCTGGAATTCTGGGAAATGTGGGAATTTTTGGAATTTTTCAAGGGAAAGACTGCAATTCCAGAATAGGCTGAACAGTTTGAAGTTGGAACGGTTTGAATCGGGTGAAAAATGTGTAAGGAGTAGTTGCCAGAAAAAAGGGCGGAAATAGGTCTTTGGAAAAGCAGGAATTCTGGAAAATCCTGGAATTTTTTTTGAACTTGGAAAAAAGGAAGTTTGAATTTCCAGAATTATGGAATATGTTGAAGGATGAATGGCTTGAATAGGTTGAAAAATGTAAAAATGGAAGTTTGAAAAATGGCCAATTCATTTTGAAATGGAAAAATGCCCCAGAAAACCTGGAATTCTGGGAAATTTGGGAATTTTTGGAATTTGTCGAGGGAAAGCCCGCGATTCCCGAATAGGCTGAACAGTTTGAAGTTGGAACAGTTTGAATCGGGTGAAAAATGTGGAAGGAGTATTCGGCAGAAAAAACGGCGGAAATAGGGCTTTGGAAAAGCAGGAATTTTGGAAAATCCTGGAATTTTTTTTGAACTTGGAAAAAAAGGAAGTTTGAATTTCTAGAATGGTGGAATATGTTGAAGGAGGAATGGTTTGAATAGGTGGAAAAATGTGGAAATTGTGCAAGTTTGAAAAATGGCCAATTCATTTTGAATGGGAAAAATGCCCCAGAAAACCTGGAATTCTGGAAAATCTGGGAATTATTGGAATTTTTCAAGGGAAAGATCGCGATTCCCGAATAGGCTGAACAGTTTGAAGTTGGAACGGTTTGATTCGGGTGAAAAATGTGGAAGGAGTAGTCGCCAGAATAAAGGGCGGAAATAGGGCTTTGGAAAAGCAGGAATTCTGGAAAATCCTGGAAATTTTTTTTCAACTTGGAAAAAAAGGAAGTTTGAATTTCCAGAATTGTGGAATATTGTGAATGAGGAATGGTTTGAATAGGTTTAAAAATGTGGAAATGGTTGAAGTTTGAAAAATTTCCAATTCATTTTTAATGGGAAAAATGCCCCGGGAAACCTGGAATTCTGGAAAATCTGGGAATTTTTGGAAATTGTCAGGGGACAACAATTTGGGAATTTCGGGAAAAAGCGGGAATATTTTGGAAAATTGGTAAAAAAAAAAACTTGAAAGAGTTGAAATGGTTGGTGTTGGAATTTTTCAAAATCCTTCAAGAAATGTTGAAGTAGTAACATGTTCAATTGAAAAATAGAACTACGGAATTCCAGGAGTTTTGGGAAAACTGGGAATTTTTACAGTTCATTAAGAGGAATGTTTGGACGGTGGGACGGTTGAAATGGGTTGAAAAATGTAGAAGGAGTAGTCGCCAGAAAAAAGGGCGGAAATAGGGCTTTGTAAAAGCAGGAATTCTGGAAAATCCTGGAATTTTTTTTTCAACTTGGAAAATAGGAAGTTTGAATTTCCAGAATGGTGGAATATGTTGAAGGATGAATGGCTTGAATAGGTTGAAAAATGTAAAAATGGTAGAAGTTTGAAAAATGGCCAATTCATTTTGAAATGGGAAAAATGCCCCGGGAAACCTGGAATTCTGGAAAATTTGGGAATTTTTCAAGGGAAAGCCCGCGATTCCCGAATAGGCTGAACAGTTTGAAGTTGGAACGGTTTGAATCGGGTGAAAAATGTGGAGAGATACAACGAGAGCCAAACACTTGAAGATGCTTGGTCAACGGCAAAAAACACATCCAACTGTGCTCCTATGCTGAAGTTGAACTGAAATCCTGGAATTTTTTTTAGAATTGTTGAAGTAGAGCACACAATTCCAAAACAGGCAGAATATTTTGAAGTTGGAACAGTTTGAATCAGATGTAAAATGTGGGAATTGTGGAACTTTAAAAAATGGCCCATTCATTTCAATGGGAATTTCCAAACAATTTGGGACTCTAGGGAAAAAGCGGGATTTTTTTTGGGAAATTGGTAAAAAACTTGAATGGCCTGAATGAGTTGAAATAGTTGGTGTTGGAATTTTTCAAAATTGGTCAAGAAATGTTGAAGTAGTAACATGTTGAATTGAGAAATGGAATTACGGAATTCCTGGAGTTTTGGAAAAACTGGGAATTTTTCCTGTTCCAAAAACAACTTCGTTTTTTTGTCCTGATTAAGAGGAATGTTTGGACGGTGTAACGGTTGAAATGGGTAGAAAAACGTGGAAGGAGTAGTCGCCAGAAAAAAGGGCGGAAATAGGGCTTTGGAAAAGCAGGAATTCTGGAAAATGCTGGAATTTTTTGGAGCTTAGAAAAAAAGAAGTTTGAATTTCCAGAATGGTGGAATATGTTGAAGGAGGAATGGTTTGAATAGGTGGAAAAATGTGGAAATGGTGGAAGTTTGAAAAATGGCCAATTTATTTTGAATGGGAAAAATGCCACGGAAAACCTGAAATTCTGGGAAATGTGGGAATTTGTCGAGGAAAAGACCGCGATTCCCGAATAGGCTGAACAGTTTGAAGTTGGAAAGGTTTGAATCGGGTGAAAAATGTGGAAGGAGTAGTTGCCAGAAAAAAGGGCGGAAATAGGGCTTTGGAAAAGCAGGAATTCTGGAAAATCCTGGAATTTTTTTTTAACTTTGAAAAAAGGAAGTTTGAATTTCCAGAATTATGGAATATGTTGAAAGATGAATGGCTTGAATAGGTGGAAAAATGTAAAAATGGTGGAAGTTTGAAAAATGGTCAATTCATTTTGAAAATGGAAAAATGCCCCGGAAAAACTGGAATTCTGGGAAATTTGGGAATTTTTGGAATTTGTCGAGGGAAAGCCCGTGATTCCCGAATAGGCTGAACAGTTTGAAGTTGGAACAGTTTGAATCGGGTGAAAAATGTGGAAGGAGTAGTCGGCAGAAAAAAGGGCGGAAATAGGGCTTTGGAAAAGCAGGAATTCTGGAAAATCCTGGAATTTTTTTTTTAACTTGGAAAAAAAGGAAGTTTGAATTTCCAGAATGGTGGAATATGTTGAAGGAGGAATGGTTTGAATAGGTGGAAACATGTGGAAATGGTGCAAGTTTGAAAAATGGCCAATTCATTTTGAATGGGAAAAATGCCCCGGAAAACCTGGAATTCTGGAAAATCTGGGAATTATTGGAATTTTTCAAGGGAAAGATCGCGATTCCCGAATAGGCTGAACAGTTTGAAGTTGGAACGGTTTGATTCGGGTGAAAAATGTGGAAGGAGTAGTCGCCAGAATAAAGGGCGGAAATAGGGCTTTGGAAAAGCAGGAATTCTGGAAAATCCTGGAATTTTTTTTCAACTTGGAAAAAAAGGAAGTTTGAATTTCCAGAATTGTGGAATATGGTGAATGAGGAATGGTTTTAATAGGTGGAAAAATGTGGAAATGGTGCAAGTTTGAAAAATGGCCAATTCATTTTGAATGGGAAAAATGCCCCGGAAAACCTGGAATTCTGGAAAATCTGGGAATTTTTGGAAATTGTCAGGGGACAACAATTTGGGAATTTCGGGAAAAAGCGGGAATATTTTGGAAAATTGGTAAAAAAAAAAACTTGAATGAGTTGAAATGGTTGGTGTTGGAATTTTTCAAAATCCTTCAAGAAATGTTGAAGTAGTAACATGTTCAATTGAAAAATAGCACTACGGAATTCCTGGAGTTTTGGGAAAACTGGGGAATTTTTACAGTTCATTAAGAGGAATGTTTGGACGGTGGGACGGTTGAAATGGGTTGAAAAATGTAGAAGGAGTAGTCGCCAGAAAAAAGGGCGGAAATAGGGCTTTGT